>NW_012118487.1:2920278-2921712 GCF_000951035.1 Colobus angolensis palliatus | reverse complement strand
CGCCCCCGAGGCCCGGCCCGGCTCCCCCGCCCCGGATTTGAAAGCTAGGTCTTCCCGAGAGTCCGCGGGCTTCCGCTCCCAGCGCGGGATTCTGGAGGTAAATTGAGGAAGACTTGGAAACCGCGCCAGGACCAACGGGTACCTAGAAGGGAGACAAGGCCAGGCCTGCTGCCCAGTGTGAGCTCTGAGAAGAAGAGGAGCGGGCCGGGACGCCCACCGGTAATTTCCGTCTCCCCTCCGGTGACCTGAGGCCTTTCCTTGGGTCCTCTCTCCCACGTCCCTCTCCCTAAATCAAAAGCCTTAACCTCCTGTCACCAGGGTGCCAGGCTAGTAGTAATAAGCAGGTCCACGCATGCTGGACACACAGGCTCAAGCCACTCCG
This sequence comes from Colobus angolensis palliatus, assembly GCF_000951035.1. Classification (NCBI taxonomy): domain Eukaryota; kingdom Metazoa; phylum Chordata; class Mammalia; order Primates; family Cercopithecidae; genus Colobus; species Colobus angolensis. Next base: position 2,921,330 of record NW_012118487.1, on the reverse strand, counting down.
CGCATCAGTCAGTACTGCAAACCGTACCTAGTAGTGTACTTAATCCGTATATAAATGTTACAAGTTAAGCATCCCACAGCAAACAAAGTAGCATTTAACATCATGGGGAAGAAAAGAGATAGGACAAAGAGATGAACAACCAATCCAGAGGGAGTGAAGAAGAGAAAAAGAAGCCTGGTTTGGGCCGGAGAGGTCCTTCTGCAAAGACAGCGTCGATGAAGACTGTTTGGAGCTGCCGAAGGCACCAACAGTCCTGGGTGAGAACTGACAGTGGAAGAGGGTGCTTGTTTGTGTTCTTACCTGGTTGGATGCGGACTAGTTTTTTATTTATTTATTAAAGTATAGTATCCTTGTTGGCAAATGCCCTATGAAATATAAAATGGGGTCTTTTCCTGAGATGGAGTTATTAATAGTTACGTCAAGGGTGTGCTATACACTGCCCTACTGATCCCCTTCCTATTTTGGATCATGAACTCATTTTAGACCCTGAAGCAAACTGTGTGAATCGTTTTCGCAGAAGAATTCTCCAACACGTGACCACGACATTCTGCATCAGATTTCAAAAGGTTCTTGACATTCAGAAGTCAGATCAGGGACCCCATGGCAGAGCCTATTTCTAACACTTGCGCCTGTTCGACTACAGGGACTATATTCTGCACAGAAATATACTTAGTTTTATCTATCGTTACCACTTGCTGAGAGTTTATTGCGTGCTTTTACATTTTCATAATACATTTGTTTGCTTCATCCTTTCAACAATCCCTCGGGGTAGGAATTACAATTTAAAGAGGCTAAGGCCGGGCGTGGTGGCTCATGCCTGTAATCCCAGGACTTTGGGAAGCCCAGGCAGGTGGATCATGAGGTCAGGAGTTTGAGACCAGCCTGGCCAAGATGATGAAACCCCGTCTCTAGTAAAAATACAAAAAATAAAAATAAAAAAAATAAAAAAATTAGCCGGGTGCAGTGGCGGGCGCCTGTAATCCCAGTTACTTGGGAGGCTGAGGCAGGAGAATCACTTGAACCCAGAAGGCAGAGGTTGCAGTGAGTCAAGA
>NW_012118487.1:2916948-2918528 GCF_000951035.1 Colobus angolensis palliatus | reverse complement strand
ACAGAGCAAGACTCCGTCTCAAAAAAAAAAAAAAAAGAAAAGAAAATATTGTCAAATACCGGGATATTACCAAATCGTAGAACTAGAGTATTGACAGAAAACACAAAATACTGATGAATCTAATCTCAGGGTAGAGGGAGAAGTTGGAGTTGGGGAATAGGAATTGACCAGTGATGAGAAAAAAAGAAAAGAAAAGAAAAAAGGGAGAGGGGAAGGAAGGAAGGAAAGAAGGGAAGGGAAGGAAGAGAGGGAGGGAGGGAGGGAGGAAGAAAGATAAAGAAGGAAACTGAGAGAACTAGGTTAGGAAGAACCGTGACCAGGCTGGCTTCAGGTCCCCTCAGAAACCAGTAAATATGAAGCATGTGTCCCCTCCTTCAGCTGCTCCTGGGATCCATGCCATCAAGTGTCACAGCTGGGCAAGTCTGGACATAAACACAGGGAAGCTGGGACTACTTAGGTCTGCGTCATCTCTCCCTTTCCATCCCCACTGCCTCTTCTCCCACTGTAGTTACTCGAAAAGGACTAACATAGCCTTTTTTCTAGCTCAGCCATCTTCGGTTGAAAGATCGGTATCAACCATGCTTAAATAATCAAACATGGTTAAACAAACATTCTGTGCAATGCTAAGAAGTAAATATGGAAACTCTCTGAGCCCAATCTTTTATTTTATTTTATTATTTTTTTTTAGTAGAGATGGGGTTTCACCATGTTGGCCAGGCTGGTCTCGAACTCCTGACCTTGTGATCCGCCCGCCTGGGCCTCCCAAAGTGCTGGGATTACAGGCGTGAGCCACTGCACCCGCCCTGGCAGAGCCCAGTCTTTTAAAATACAATAAATGTTTTCCTTTGGAACTTGGAAACTATTACCAAAAATAGTTACAGTCCCTGAGTGGAAAGGAGCTTTGATACACAATTATGTAAAAGAAAGACAACACTTTCACCACCAGGAATTAAAAGCATTTCTAATATGGTGACATATTCCCCCAGAGGGGAGGGATGAGGAAAGTGATAGTCCCAAACCAGAATGCCAGATGCCTTCCTGTTCTCCATTTCCTTGGCTTTTTGTAATTCAACCCTCCTGCTGGACTAGACCAAGCCCCAGTTGTCTTCTGATGCTCACCCCAGCTGTTAAAATTTTCAAACTGTGCAGACATGAAGGGGGCACGATATGTACTGAACTTCTCTTTCTTCTTCTGTTGACGCTCATTGTTTCCCCAGTTCAGGGAGTCTTAAGCTGTTTTTTCATTGTGACTTCGTGATGTTTATGTATGACATACTCCCATGGTCCTAAAGGAGGAGACCACCCCTTATGTTGTCTTATGCCCAATTTCTGCCTCCTAAGAAAGACGAAGTAAAAACTAAAAGGCAGAAATGAAATCCACAGGCAGGCAGCCCGGCGCCGCACCCTGGGCCTGGTAGTTAAAGACCGACCCCAGACCTAATTGGTTCTGTTATCTGTAGATTACAGACATTGCATAGAAAAGCACTGCGAAAACCCCTATCTTGTTTTGTTCTGATCTAATTACTGGTGCATGCAGCCCCCAGTCACGTACCCCCTGCTTGCTCAATCAATCACGACCC
>NW_012118487.1:2910378-2915858 GCF_000951035.1 Colobus angolensis palliatus | reverse complement strand
GTGATCCGCCCGTCTCGGCCTCCCAAAGTGCTGGGATTACAGGCTTGAGCCACCGCGCCCGGCCAAAAGTTAAATTTCATAATAGAAAGTCAGTTTCTCAATTAGGTTTATCTAAGGGTAGCAGATTTTTAGCTGTATGTGAAGCAGATCAAAGTAACTGAATACTCAGAATCTAGCAATAAGGAGCAATATCACTTTGTATTGACAAGTTAAAGCAGTTTTTTTTTTTTTTTTTTTTTTTTTTTTGAGACAGAGTCTCGCTCTGTCACCCAGGCTGGAGTGCAGTGGCACTATCTCGGCTCACTGCAAGCTCCGCCTCCTGAGTTCACGCCATTCCCCTGCCTCAGCTTCCTGAGTAGCTGGGACTACAGGCATCCGCCACCATGCCCGGCTAATTTTTTTTGTATTTTTATTAGAGACAGGGTTTTACGTGTTAGCCAGGATGGTCTCGATCTCTTGACCTTGTGATCTGCCCGTCTTGGCCTCCCAAAGTGCTGGGATTACAGGCGTGCCACCGCGCCCCGCCAAAGCAGTTTTTAAAAAAATTGCTTCATCTCCTCAATCCAGTTGAATTGATATTTTTCCTAAGCATACCTGTTATGAAATTTATGTTAGTACCTTTAGAATTATATTTCTGTTTCCTAGTTTGTAATTTTTATGTGAATTAGGTAGAACTCTGAGAGAATAATCTTTCTTAGGTCTGTTATGATTGATGTCAGATTTGAAATCTGTGGATAATATGCCTTTGTTTTTTTCTAACAAGGTCATGATGTTCTATCCCCGCCCTTTTCTTTTCTTTTCTTTTCTTTTGAGATGGAGTCTTGCTGTGTTGCCCAGGCTAGAGTGCAGTGTCATAATTTCAGCTCACTGCAATCTCTGCCTCCTGGGTTCAAGCAATTTTCCTGTTTCAGCCTCCCAAGTATTTGGGACTACAGGAGCCCGCCACCATGCCTGGCTAATTTTTGTATTTTTAGTAGAGAGGGGGTTTCACCATATTGGTCAGGCTGGTCTCGAACTCCTGACCTCAGGTAATCCACCCGCCTCTGCCTCCCAAAGTGCTGGGATTACAGGCATGAACCACCGCACCCGGCCTACCCTCTCTTAATCTTTTTTTTTTTTGAGATGGATTCTTGCCCTGTTACCCAGGCTGGAGTGCAGTGGTGCGATCTCGGCTCACTGGCACCTCTGCTCCTGGTTCAAACTATTCTCTTGCCTCAGCCTCCCAAGTAGCTGGGATTACAGGTGCCTACCACCACGCCCAGCTGATTTTTGTATTTTTAGTAGAGATGGAGTTTCACCATGTTGGCAAGGCTGGTCTCGAACTCCTGACCTGATGATCCACCCGGCTCAGCCTCCAAAGTGCTGGGATTACAGGTGTGAGCCACCGCGCCTGGCCCCCTCTCTTAATCTTTTAGGGAGATTCTGGTTTTCATTCCAGGAAATACTCATTTGCCAGTGAGTTTGTGTTGCTGCCAAGTTTTCTGCTAAAATTCAAGACGATATTTATCAACTCAATAAGCACAAACGTGTTCTGTTAAATGATTTAGTACATATTATTTCACTTAAGCCCTAATATATCTATTTTCCACATAGGTAAATTATGGCAAAGTTGATATTAGTGAAGAGAGGAACTCTATTAATTACCTGTTTCTATGTCAAAGCCAGCCCCAAACTTACTGGCTTAAAAAAGACAAAACAACCAAATTTATTTTTTCTTATAGCTCTGTGGGTTGGCTGGGCAGTTTGGTAGGTCTCTGTGGGACTCAGGCTTACTAACGCGTTGAATTCAGATGATGGCTGGATGTCTGGAATGGCCCAGCTCACGTATCTGACTGCTTATGCTGGCTGTTGGCTGCAATTCCTTGGTTCTTTTCCATGTGGACTTTCATCCTCTATGAGGCTAGAGTTATGGCATGGCAATCTCAGGGCAGGGTTTTAGGATACCCAAGTCTGCTGCAAAGGCACTCGTTAAACCTCTGCTTGCTTCACTTTTGTCAATGTGATGTTGGCCCAAAACAAGTCATATGGCCAAGCTGAGGGTCAGTATGAGAGTGAGTTTAGGTGCAAGGAGTTTGTGGCAAGGGGTTTGTGGCTGATTTGGCTGTTTTTAATCTAGAGTGAAAGTTTTCCCACTCTTCTTCTAAAAACCTATTCTTTTTCTTTTGTAAATGAATTATAATCCCAAATTGGAAAATTATTGCCTGGCATCCTTACTCTGGTATGGTTGACATGGAAGTATTATATAGAAAGAAAAATCATCCATTACTATAGACATCCAAAACTAGCCAATATTGTAATTCCCATTCATATTCCCAACTAAAAGTTGTGTTGAGAGAGAAGAGGAGACATGGACAGAAACAAAGGGAAAGGGAACTAAAAGCTGTACATTGGTATCTAGAAATGAATTCTACCCTGAGAAATAATAGCACAAGAATGGTGGACAAGGTCATAGCATGTGATACAATAAAATGGTTATAGTAAAAACCATAATGATACAAAAAACACATATATTTACATGAGGCTTTGTAATTTAGAGATCATTTGCTTATGTCTTATTACCTTTATCTTCCAGGTAAGTATATAAAGTACTCAAGATAATTTTGATTCCTATTTTTCAGTTGATTAAATAAGATTCAGGGAGCTTCATTAACCTGTCCAAGGTCATAATACCGTTAGAGGAAGAACCAGGATCTAAGAATTTCTGATAACCATCCTTGCTCTCAGTCTGTGGTAAAACTTCATGCAAAGAATAAACAAGGAAATAAGTGTCAGGAAGTGAGTTTTGAAACTTTATCAAACAAAATATATTCTAAATAAAGAAATTAATGGCCTTTTTGTTTGTTGTTTGTTTTAGTAGTAATTGATAGAAATATTACATGGGATAGGATTTATTCTCTCCGTACTTCTGAACCGATGAACAGAAAATGGGAAGAAAAACTGAAGCAAATTGAAGAACGAGCATCTCATTATGAGAGGAAACCATTGTCCTCAGTGTATAGACCAAGACTATCCAAGCCAGAGGAACCACCCTCCATTTGGAGACTATTTCATCGACAAGCTCAAGCTTTTAATTTTGTTAAAAGCTGTAAAGAAGTAATTTCCTCCTCCTCCTCCTCCTCTTTGTCCTCCTCTTCCACTTCCTCCTCTTCTTTCTTCTTCTTCTTCATTATAATTTCAGTGTTTTTTTTTTTTTAAATCTATTATTTGTCTTCATTTCAGGCCATGTATTCTACCAAGACAATTTAATGGGAATCTTAATGGCATGTGATTTAGGAAAAATATCCCTGTGAATCATTTACCATTTAATTTATATTAGTAATGAAAAAGAATGACACATCCAGTGCCCATTAGATTTTAAAAATTGTAATGACATTTAAATGAAGCTTTATGCTTAGAGGGTGCGGAACCATATTTATTTCAACACATTAAGCAAGTGGGAGAAAGGAGTGTCAGCCTTTCAAAGAACATGGTGCTCAAAAATAAAAATCACTAAATCAAGCAACAGATGTGTATTTCACATTCTTTTTTTCATGGGCACTGTGGGGAATATAAAGAAATGTGAAAGAAAAGATAAGATGCATATATGATAGCAGAAATGTACTGTGAGTCTGATCACTGTTGCTGTCTAAAAGCTCCAAGTGCTGGAAGTTTTAGAAGGACCTCTCTTTCTCTAGTCAGGATATGCTTACTCAAATCTCATGAGAATGGCTTAAGAAATACCTTTCTTAATCATTTTGGGTAAACCTAATTCAAGCAGCAGCAATTAAAATACTGACAGATTCATCTGAACTTGAATTTTAAAAAGATATAGATAGGGATATGCTTGTTGAACTTGCTAATCACCAGTCTGTAAAATTTATTTCAAAAAGATTTTTATTAGGGTTAAGTAACTGAGTCCTGTGATTTTTCACTCATGAAAAGAAAAATATGCTCACCAGCTATCTTTAGCTAAGAGGAAACAAAAGAACTTGTGGATGTATTCCTCTATTAGAAGAAACTTTATGGCAGGAGGCATGAACAATTATATTTAAACCACTATCACAGTAATTAACCTTTAAAAAAATGGTTCCGGCTGGGTGTGGTGGCGCACGCCCATAATCCTAGCACTTTAGGAGGCTAAGGCAGGCAGATCACTTTGAGGTCAGGAGTTTAAGACCAGCCTGGCCAGCATGGTGAAACCTTGTCTCTACTAAAAATACAAAAAATTAATCAGGCATGGTGGTGGGCGCCTGTAATCCCAGCTCCTTGGGAGGCTGAGGCAGGAGAATTGCTTGAACCTGGGAGGCAGAGGTTGCAGTGAGTCAAGATTGTGCCACTGCACTCCAGCCTGGGTGATAGAGCAAGACTCTTGTTTCAAAACAAAAAGTCTCCTACATACATAGGGAATTTACTAATTAATTTTAGCCCAAATCATTAAAAAATAAGTTTAATTTCATAAAATAAGAAATAAAACTATCATAGGAAGTCAAATGAGTAATATTTTTAAGAGTGGTTTCTCCTTTTTTCTCTTCGGTCTGCATATTCTAATTATTTTCACCTTTTATATGAATGATTAAAAAATAGGTATAATTAGATTTTGAATGGCATAAACCTAGTGACTATTTGTCTTGTATTTAATAATACAAATGTTCAAATTACAGTTTCTGAAAACTTGAATGAAAAATTCTTTATGAACATTCAATAGCTATAGTTGAGTTTAGGTTTGCATTTTGTGAATTTTTCTGAATTCTTTTTTGATTTTATTTAGGACGTTCACGTATTTGCTTTGGAATACAAAGTAGGAGATGGACAACGTATTTACCTTGTGACAACCTATGCTGAATTTTGGTTTTACTATAAATCCAGGTAGGTAGCATGCAGCAGAACCACACATTAAGCTAGAGTTCCATTTCCTTTGCCTAGGAATTTTGGTGAAATTAGTTCAGGCTGAATTGGCCTCCACAGTTTGTGACCACACTATTAGTTGCTCCTTTACTCTTAGAATTGAAATCTGGAGTTTTCTTGTCATAGCAATGCTTGAGTATCTCACCAGGTGCTGGGAGAAAATAATCATGCACGTACACAAATATATGTGTGTACTCAAAGGGAGTTTTGAAATCTCTCTTTTGCAAACAGGTATTAAATTATACTATTAATCACAAAGGAATATGTATGTTATTTACCTAGTAATAAAGAAACATCTGCTTTATCTTGACTTTATTATTACTATTTTAAATTGTTATTAGCTTTATTTTTTATTTTTTTAAGACAGAATTTTACTCTTGTTGCACAGACTGCAGTGCAGTGCCATGATCTTGGCTCACTGCAGCCTCTGCCTCCTGAGTTGCTGGGATTACAGGTGTCTGCCACCATGTCCGGCTCATTTTTATGTTTTTAGTAGAGATAGGGTTTCACCATGTTGACCAGGCTGGTCTCTAACTCCTGACCTCAGGTAATCCACCCACCTCGGCCTCCCAAAGTGTTGGGATTACAGGTGTGAG
>NW_012118487.1:2898967-2909628 GCF_000951035.1 Colobus angolensis palliatus | reverse complement strand
GGCGCCTGTAGTCCCAGCCACTTGGGAGGCTGAGGCAGGAGAATGGCGTAAACCCGGGAGGCGGAGCTTGCAGTGAGCTGAGGTCCGGTCACTGCTCTCCAGCCTGGGCAACAGAGCGAGACTCCGTCTCAAAAAAAAAAAAAAAAAGAAACTGTCTCATCTTGCAATGTAAATATGGTACTGACTGCTCCAGGATGTGTATGGGTGTACATGTATGTGTGTGTTGAGTTCCTCCACTACCTGTGCCATCTGATGATACAATTTTCACATAACTTTTCCCTCTTCAAATTACTACAAGTCCTTAATTTGTATAGGATGCCATCTGAACTTTAGTCCAAATTATCATTTGCAAATTAAGTCAGCATCTCTCCCTATTTAACCTGTGTCAAAGTCATTCCTCTTAATGCCAGAAAGAATGTAACTGCAAACATGAGCATTGAGAGCTTATCAAAGTCAGGTGATTCAGAATTTTTTAACCAATTTTTAAAATATTATCTTCCAATGAAAATACAGAATTTAAAAATTCTCATGGAAAATTAATGGAATCCGAAGAATATGGCATCCTGAAAAGAACATTTTTTTTTCAAAGAAAATTTGTTTCATGGTGACACTAAAAACAAATATAGAGGTATTACACAATATCAAACTCATCTGTAAATCAATAGCACTGTAAGATTGACTGTATTTTCCAGTTAAATAATGTTACAGGATATAATTGTTGCATTTTGCTTGATGGAAACCCTTGATACCATGAGCCATAAACCTATGGTGAACAGTTCACTTTATTATGTTCTTATTTCATACTTGTATGTAGTGAAAGCACAGTTAACACAGTACTTGCAATGTAAGATAAACTGCCATGATTTAAAAGGAATAAGATAGAGGCCGGGCATAGTGGCTCACACCTGTAATCCCAGCACTTTGGGAGACTGAGGCAGGTGGATCACCGGAAGCCAGGAGTTCAAGATCAGCCTGGCCAACATGGCGTAAACCCTGTTTCTACTAAAAATGCAAAAATTAATCAAGTGTGGTGGCACGTGCCTGTAGTCCCAGCTACTCGGGAGGCTGAGGTAGGAGAATCGCTTGAACCCAGGAGGAGGAGGTTGCAGTGAACCGAGATCACACCACTGCACTCCAGCCTGGGCAACAGTGCTGACTCAGTCTCAATCAATCAATCAATAAAGGTATAAGATATCAATTTAACAATCTTGAATTATTCAATTTAGAAAAAATCTCTTACACTGCTATGAAGTTATTCCTGAAAATGCTGTGTGCAAGCTTTATTTTGATTTGGAATTTAACAAACCTGCCAACCCAGGAGCTGATGGGAAAAACATGGTTGCATTACTCATCAAGGTAAATGGCCGACTCACGTTTTCCTTATTTCTATCTATTCAGCTCTTCATTGGCTTATTCATTCAGTGAATTCAACCTACATAATATGCAGGTTCTGTATCTCTTCTTTTTCTTGCTACTGTTCCTTTTGACTTTGATTTTTTAATATTACTTCTATGAGTAAACTGTGAAAAGGAAGGAAAGTTCAATTTATGTTCATATAGTTTGCGATTTTACTGTCTGGTAAAAAAAAAAAATGCTTTGAAAAAGATGTCAGTTTGGAAATTTTCTATATATTAAAATTATATATTAATTCTCTGAATTCCATTACAAATAGCTGACTTTGGTAAAAGCCAAGCAAAATAATTTTTACTGTAAAAATTGGGTACTGAGATGAACCTCAAGAACACTGACTACAAACAGTATCAGATTTCTTTTTTTTTTGAGACGGAGTCTCGCTCTGCCGCCCAGGCTGGAGTGCTGTGGCCGGATCTCGGCTCACTGCAAGCTCCGCCTTTATGCCATTCTCCTGCTTCAGCCTCCCGAGTAGCTGGGACTACAGGCGCCGCCACCTCGCCCGGCTAATTTTTTTGTATTTTTTTTTAGTAGAGACGGGGTTTCACCGTGTTGGCCAGGATGGTCTCGATCTCCTGACCTCGTGATCTGCCCGTCTCGGCCTCCCAAAGTGCTGGGATTACAGGCGTGAGCTACCGCACCCGGCCACAGTATCAGATTTTTGGAGCTTGCAGGAATTTTGGAAATCATCTGATCTTCTCCCTTTCGAAATGAGGAAATTAAGGCCCAGACGAAACGAATATTCAAGGCCCTACAGCCAGTATTGGTAAAACCTTGTCTATAAATATAGTTATCACTGGTTTTAACTAAGAGAAAAATATTGTAGCTCTTTATTTTTGATTTAGCTGTGTCAACCAGGAAGTTACTAATAAAAGGAATAGCATGGACTTGTGCAGCTAAGTTCTATTAGGATTATTTCAAAAAAACTTTCAGATTGTATCCCAGGAAGTTGTGTTAAAATTGTACTGACTATACTTCAGCCTAAGTGTAGGTACTGACACTTATTGACTAGCTATTTTTCTTTTAAATGTTAACTGAATAATAATGTTATAGATTACCCATTTTGTAACTTTTAAAATATATCCAAATTAAAATGTTTTTGATAAAGAATATCTGCTAGTATTCTCTGTTGGACCTCTACATGCTTGATTTTAAATCTTTTCGAAAATGTATGTAAATGCTGTTTAAAAAATATACAGAATATTAGCTTTATCCTGGCTTTGAAGCAGAATAAATATATATAAATTCCCCCACCTCCCCCCAAAAAAACCCCAAATTATATTTTCCTTAAAATAGCCATTGAACCCTTAAAAATAAATTTAGATGCTTATTTCATTACAGCTGGTAAATTCTGTTTAATTTTTAACCTTTATTATTATTATTATTATTATTATTTTTGAGACAGAGTCTCACTCTGTCACCCAGGCTGGGGTGCAGTGGTATAATCTCAGCTCACTGCAATCTCTGCCTCCCAGGTTCAAGCAATTCTCCTGCCTCAGCCTCCTGCGTAGCTGGGATTACAGGTGCGTGCCACCATACCTGGCTAATTTTTGTATTTTTAGTAGAGACAGGGTTTTGCCATGTTGGCCAGGCTGGTCTTGAACTCCTGGCCTCAAGTGATATACCCATCTCGTCCTCCCAAAGTGCTGGAATTATAGGAGTGAGCCATGGTGCCTGGCCTAATTATGTTTTTAATAATTCATAAATATTGACTTTCTTCTATAGTCTGAAGTAAGATTTCTTGTGTAGTTTCTCTGTGGGCTACAAGGAACCTCGATTCAGAGATTTTCACTGCCACTTAACATTACATATTAACAAAGAAGTACCACATTGCATTAGAAACTAGAAATATTTCTAATGAACACTGGAGCAAATTTCATTTGTAACACTATTAATAAACACTGGTACGGCAAAGGCTATGTAGATGTTTAGAATTTTTTTCTCCTTATTCTTTATACCACTTTTTCCAAATGAGTCTTGAGCAGCTAATCTTTTGCATCAGCAAAACTGTTGGAAGAAACTGTATAAATCTAAGTTCAAAATTATACAGCATTTTTATTTAACATGTTTACCGTGTTGATAGAACTGTTCTCATTGGATTACTTAATATAATGCTTTTTATAATGATTGCATTGAAATTAATTTTATTTATTGGTTACTTTGTATGCAATAAGTTTATAATCCAGTACGTACTTTTTCCTTTGAGTCTTACTGTCAGGAGGCATAATTAGGTTAGCTATTATGTTAATTTAGCAGATGGTTAAGAATAATTGGTGGTAATGTAAAATACCCTTTGGTTCAGTGGCTAAACTGGCACATTTCAATAAGCCACTTCTCCCCAGTTAGAATGAATTCTGGTGCTAATGTATTTTATTAGGACCACGTTTCAGGGCAACATTATCGAATCATATAAGTTTAACTCCTGGATTTTATAATTTAATTATTTAAGTAACTTAAAGTTTTAATTAAAGTTAATCTTGGGAAAGAGAATTTAGGAGTATATGATTACTTGTCCTACCTAAAGTGTCACTAAATTTATTCTCTATGGCTCCGAAAGTACAGAAGTCGACTTCATTCATCAGTTTTTAGTCTCTACTAAGTGTCAGGCACCGTGCCTAGGCACTAGGATTACCACAAGTCAAAGAGACATAATTTCTGATGGCATACACTTTGTAGTCTAATGGAGGATAATAAATTAGGATAGATTTAGCTGCCATAATAAAGACCCAAAATTAAAGTGGCTTAAACAAGACAGAAACCAGTTTCTCCCCCAAGTAATATCTACTGTGGCTCCATACTGTTAGGGACTAGGCTTGTTGCTTTGTTGTCCCTAAGATGTTGCTTTCTTCCATTATCCAAGATGGCTCATACCACTGTGTCTGCATTCTAGTCTGTACAAATGGAGAAGGGGAGGGCATGCCCTTCCCCTGTTAGAGGATCTCTCAGAAATGGCACACTTTCCTTCTCACATCCCATTGGCCGACTTAGCGGCCACACCCTGCTGTAGAGGAGCCTGGGAAATGTAGTCTTTGTTCTGGATGGCCTCCAATCTAGCTAAAAATCGGGAGTGTGTTTCTACAGAGGGAGAGAACAAATATGGAGGAAGAGCCTCTGTAATACAGATAAAACATGTCAAACTAATCACATAAATCAACCTAAAATTGTAGCTGTGTAAGTCTACAAAGAGAAAGAGTATATAGGGGGAATATGATGTAGAGAGGGAAATCAAGGAAGCCCTGTCTGAGAAAGTGAGAATTTACAGAAGAGTACAGCCAGAGAGCATGAGGGGAGTGTGGTGGTATAAGAATGCCAAACCATTATTAAAAATACAATTTGTTGCCTAACTTTTAGGTATCTAAAGTGATGGCAGTTCATAAACATTTTTGCTCATGTCAAGATAATATTGCATGGTAGTTTTTAGTAGCTTCATTTTGCAAATGAGAAGATTGAAGCTTTAGGGACTTGTCCTAAGGCTGCACAACCAAGGCTTTTAAGCAGTTACATGTGCCAGGCACTGTGCTAAAAATTTCATTTTTTTGTTTGTTCCTTACAGCAACTCCAAAAGGTAGCTGCTATTGTTATTCCTGTTTAGCAGCTGGGAAATGTTAAGGTTTAGATTTGACCAAAGTCATAGAGCTGGCAGATGGCAAAGCCAAAACTGACACTGAGCTGTCTCTGACTCCAGCCCCAGTGCTTGCTGCCTTTCTACTGTGCATGGCCTTCATGCTCAGTGCCATGTAGTCTCAGAGGCTGTATTCTTAGAGCTGAATTCAGGCTCAGTATGAATTAGACCCTTTCTGGTAATTAAAACCATTACAAAAGAAATTAATGACTTTTTTTTTTTTTGAGGCAGAGTCTCACTCTGTCACCCAGACTGGAGTGCAGTGGCACCATCTTGGCTGACTGCAACCTCCGCCTCCTGGGTTCAAGTGATCTTCCTGCCTCAACCTCCTGACTAGCTGGGATTTACAGACACCCGCCACCACGCCTGGCTAATTTTTGTGTTTTTAGTAGAGACTGGGTTTTACCATGTTGGCTAGGCTGGTCTCAAACTTCTGACTTCAAGTTATCTGCCCACCTTGGCCTCCCAAAGTGCTGGGATTACAGGCATGAGCCACCACACCTGATCAGAAATTAATGACTTTTTAACTCATAGATTATATTTAAAGAGATGCGTATTGCTCATAGAAAAATTTTAAGACAAAAAATATAAATTATTTGCATTTTACTTGTGTTTTTAGTATGTGTGTAAAGCACTTCGAGAGTTATATGGTATTAATTGCTCAGCTGAAGATGTTTTGAACTTGGATTCTAGCACTGATGAGAAATTCAGCCGGCATTTAATATTTCAGCTCCATGATGTGGCATTTAAAGATAACATTCATGTTGGTAAGTATACTGCTTTTTAAAAATCATGGAATTGTATTCAAAACTCATATGTTCTTGTTCCTCTTAAAATTTTGTGCATACGTATCAACTTTTATGATCATTAACTTATCCTAAAAAATGCGATGTGCGCTGAGTGCAGTGGCTTACGCCTGCAATTCCAGCACTTTGGGAGGCCAAGGTGGGTGCATCACTTGAGGCTAGGAGTTTGAGACCAGCCTGGGCAAGCTGGCGAAACCCTGTCTCTACTAATTAGCCGGGCATGGTGGTGTGTGCCTGTAGTCCCAGCTGCTCGGGAGGCTGAGGCACAAGGATTGCTTGAACCCAGGAGGCGGAGGTTGCAGTGAGCCAAGATCACACCACTGCACTCCAGCCTAGGCAACAGAGTGAGACCCTGTCTCAAAAAAAAAAAAAAAAGGCAATGTGTTTCTTCATGTTTTTAAGATGTTCCTTTAGCTTTAGACCTTTCTGTTCTAGACACATCAGCCTATTCAGGACTTCTTTGGCATTTGCATCTCTAATCATAGAGACTGGGATGGCTATCCATGTCCAAATAGTGTTTTCTGCTCCAACAGGATTTATTTCAGTTTCCTGGAAAGTTCATGAGAGGCCTTTCCATTTCAAACCTTATCTGCAATCTTGTTTCTGGATTTCTGACCTTTGCTTTGGCCTTGCTGTGGGGCTTCGGTCCCAGGTCGTATCAAAGATGGCTTGTTTATTGTTCCAGGCAGAGCTTCAGGGTTGGGATAATTCTAGAGGTAGGAGTCTGAAAGTGAAACTAGATTATTTATCTCAGTCCTGGGCATTCGGAGATATAGGCCCAGGTGTTAAACATTAAGTCAGTCCAAAGGAGAAACACAGGTAGAGTGGGAACACCGTAGCGAAGGTCTGAACAGAAGCCAAATCCTGAGAGCTTATCAAAGCAGGGTAGGGCAAGGGTCCAAACAGCAGATGATTGACTGAAGCTCAGGTAACAGGTAATTCGGTTCAGAGGTACGAGTGTCTTAGAGTTTCACAGCCACCTAGAATAAAAGGTGTGGACATAGTCACCGAAGCACTGGCACGAAAGTCAAGAACCTGATTTCTGAATTAGGGGAAGGTGGCCACAGAGACCCAGCATGCTGTTTTCACAAGGCTCTCATCACCTGCCTGTTTCCTGTCAGCTCAGCTGGACGTTCCCTCTCAGTCTGTCTCCCTAATCCTGTGAGAAACACACTCACCCATCCAAACCCAAAAAATGGACTTAGAGGCTTGGAGAACAGTGAAAGTGAGACTTTTTTTTTGAGATGGAGTCTCGCTCTGTCGCCCAGGCTGGAGTGCAGTGGCACGTTCTTGGTTCAGTGCAACCTCTGCCTCCTGGGTTCAAGTGATTCTCCTGCCTCAGCCTCCCGAGTAGCTGGGACCACAGGCGTGTGCCACTACGCTCAGCTAATTTTTTGTATTTTTAGTAGAGACAGAGTTTCACCATGTTAGCCAGGATGGTCTTGATCCCCTGACCTTGTGATCTGCCCACCTCGGTCTCCCAAAGTGCTGGGATTACAGGGATGAGCCCCTGGCCTGTTAGGACTCCGTCGCCATCAAACCGTGTGAGAAGCTGTTTCTGTCACATCTGAAACCCTAACTTAGATTAGTGTTCCTCTGGGTTGCAGAGAACGTCCAGAGCTTATTGTGTCAAAGCATTTACCACTTCCTATGGTCATTTCCTGTTTTCTTTGTCATCTCCTCTATTCTACTTAATGTTTCTCTAGGGCAGGGACTGTTTCTTTCTTTTGTATTTCCAGAGCTTAGCCCATAATGAAAATATCATTATCAATAACATTACTAATATTATTAATGTAAGAATAATAACAGCAATAATAAATACAAGTTGGCAGCCTCATCTCCCGCCACCCTGCCCTTTTCGTTCAGCTCCTGTCATGGGCCACATTCTGCAGTGCTTGGGCCTTTGCACTTGCTGATGTGGCTGTCTCACACGGTGTGGTCTGTTCACCTGGCCCTCCTTACTATTCGTGCATTCATCCAGAAGGTATTAATAAATGCCTTTAGGGACTTGTCCTAAGGCTGCACAACCAAGGCTTTTAAGCAGTTACATGTGCCAGGCATTGTGCTAATTCCTTAATTTCATTTTCTTGTTTACTCCTTATAGCAACTCCAAAAGGTAGGTGCTGTTATTCCTGTTAAGCAGCTGGGGAATGTTAAGGTTTAGATTTGACCAAAGTCACAGAGCTGGCAGATGGCAAAGCCAAAACAGAAACTGAGCTGTCTCTGACTCCAGCCCCCGTGCTTGCTGCCTTTCTGCAGTGTGTGGCCTCCTTGCTCAGTCGTATCTGAGTAAATCCCTTCCGAATGAATGCATGAATAGTGAGGCGGGACCGCCGTCAGGGTGTGGAGGCAGAGCACCAAATAGGCTATTTCTTTGCTTGCTGTTTACTGGTCGTCGTCTGCCCTGTGACGACTAGCCACAGGCCGAAAGCTGAGAATCTCTTGCTCAGGAAGAAGGAGAGAAGAGAAATTTGTGAGGTACCAGCAGTTTTTGCTACAGATATCTTCTGAAAGCAGATGGCATTCATCTGAGCTTTCAGTAAGATTTCATTGTATAGTCAAAGGTAAGAAAGGCTTTACAGTCAGAACAGCATAAGCAAAGCTATGGAGGTAAGAGTGTGCGGCTAATGGGTACAGTGAATGGTCTAGTGTGGCTGGAGAGATGTGATCAGGCCTTGTAACTGGGCTGTCACCTCAGCCCCTTTCCCCTAGAATTAGGAGCTGCCAGAGCCAGAAGTGCAGAGAATATGAAGTGATTCAGAATTTTCCCTTTTTTCTTCCCTTAGAGTATCTTTGGATGACATTTCTAGTTGCTGTTGTCAGCCTTTCAGAGAAGAGAATTCAGTTCAATGTAAGATATCCTAGCTCTTGATCTGCCTAAAAATACTCTTCTGCCAGTTTGCTGTCATACCTCAAATTTCTGACTGACTAGTCTTTTGAGTTATTTCCAGCAAATAAGATAGTTCCTGTCCTCATGAGGGTTGGGGGCAATAAGATCCTGGAAGGGAAGTAGGAAGCAGTGTGGTTTGCTGGGGCCAGTGTGTTAGCATTGATGCTGGTGACAGTCCTCATGTCGTGGTCCTGGCCATGGTTGCTCCATGCCAGGGTTCCAAGGCCTGTGGCCTCCCCAGCACTGCCATTGCCTCCGTTTCTGCAGCCGTGCACTCTCTCCTCTTACTGTCTGGGGTCAAGTAGCTGCAATGGTAAGTTTTCAGGAAGATTAGCTTGATCAGTTTGGGTTTAGATTTTGTTCTGCTGTCCTTTGACGTGTTGTGATGTCTTTCCACGTGGTGGTTACTTTCCCTCCCTCCTTCCAGAAGGAATCCATCCCGTACCAGCGTATCATTGCGAGACCAAATGCGTTTGCTTTGATTTTGACATTTAGTGCTTTGTAAGAAATTGGATTCGTTTCTTTGAGTAGGGAAGTAATTTTTTTTGTTGTTTTGTTTTTGTTTTTTTGTGAGACAGAGTCTCACTCTGTCACCTAGGCTGGAGTGCAGTGGCATGATCTTGACTCACTGCAACCTCCGCCTCCCAGGTTCAAGCAGTTCTCTTGCCTCAGTCTCCAAGTAGCTGGGATTACAGGTGCCCAGCACCACGTCCAACTTATTTTTATATTTTTAGTAGAGACGGGGTTTCACTGTGTTGGCCAGGCTGGTCTCGAACTCCTGACCTCAAGTGATCCGCCCGCCTCAGCCTCCCAAAATGCTGGGATTACAAGCATGAGCCACCACAGCTGGCTGAGTAGGCAAGTAATAAAATCTAATGTGAAGAAAGAAAATTTTGAATTTAGAGCATGCATTTGTTGTAATGTAAGGACCCAAGCCTTTCTGGTAAATAAAGTGAAGAATGAATCTAAACAATAACAGTTCTACAGATTAAAATTAAATTTTTCTTACAGTATTGCATTTCTTGAGTGTTGGTATACATGAAGCAACTTAATAGCCAAATTATTTGATTTCATGGTGTAAAATGTGAGAGTTCGAAGAAGTTCTGGATTTTCTTACCAACTTTTCATGGTACAGATAGGACTACTGTTACTCAGAGTTCTTAGAATAAATGTTGAAGTACAGTAAATGTATCAAATTGCTTTTGTTGTGGATGTTAGCTCCGAGGCCGTAGTCCATTTTGTGCCCAGTTTGAGGCAGAGGTAGGAGCAGCAGCCTGGGGGCTGATGGCTGTGAAAGCCAGGGTTTGCAGGGCATGTCGTGGCAGGTAAAAGAGAGAAAATAAGCTTTTGAGAAATTTGCCAGCACACTGACTCCCTGAGATTTCTTCAGTTCTTCTGTCTGTTAGCTGAGCAGCAGTTTCCTTACATAAACCTTCATTCTTCATTATTATTATTTTTATGATCCCTTAAGGGCACGAGGCCCTTCATTCTTTAATCATTGAATGTGAAGATAAGTCCTCCCAGTATGTGTTAATAAGTAGTGTTTTCTGGATGACAGCCTCTTAGGCTCAGGCCCTTACCAGCAGCATTGACACATCTTCTCAAATGAACTTTCCCTTCTAAGATGATTTGTTTACATCTGACACCAGGCTCCCAAGTCAATGGACTTGAAAAGGTAAACGATTTCACAAAAGGAAGGAAGTCACAGGAGTGGCATGTAACAATTTATAGCAACTTGGTTTTGAAACCAGAAATTAAAAAATGGTTTTCTGTATAAAATTGTCGTGTGTGGATTTATGGCTAGACCTTAAGATACGGTGTGTGGAAAAGAAGAATTGGGTGGGCTGGGCGCGGTGGCTCAAGCCTGTAATCCCAGCACTTTGGGAGGCCGAGACGGGCGGATCACGAGGTCAGGAGATCGAGACCATCCTGG
>NW_012118487.1:2895963-2898821 GCF_000951035.1 Colobus angolensis palliatus | reverse complement strand
AAGCACCTGCAAGACAAGGATTTTCTTTCAACAAGACTCCGTCAAAAAAAAAAAAAAAAAAGAAGAATCGGGTGAATCATAACAGCTTTTTTCCTTAGGTAATTTTTTGAGAAAAATTTTGCAGCCTGCTCTTGACTTGCTTGGCAGTGAAGATGATGATAGCGCTTCAGAGACAACAGGCCACGGATTTCCCCATTTTTTGGAAGCACCTGCAAGACAAGGATTTTCTTTCAACAAAATGTTCACGGAGAAGGCTACAGGGGAAAGCTGGACGTTGAATTCAAAGAAACTGGAGAGGCTGGGGTCAGCTGAGCAAAGCAGTCCTGACCTTTCATTTCTAGTTGTGAAGAATAACATGGGAGAGAAGCATCTTTTTGTGGATCTTGGTAAGTAAGATTGACAGCTGTCGCTATCAGACGGTCCTGGTGCTTTCGTGAGAGACAGGTTGGTGCCCACTCGTCACCGTGCTTGGGATTCTCGCTTCCTCCACTGCCCAAGTCGCCAGCAGGATGCAAGCAGCGAGTTCAGGTGCTGGGAATCTCTGAGGTTTTTCTCCAGAGATCTAGAGGGGTCCAGGCCGGCCTGAGCTCCAGCAGAGGATAGCTGTGGCTGCCTTCTGCTCTGCATGTCCAGAGGATTCCTGTTGAGGGAGTTTTACAGGAACAGTTGGACCAGCTCCCTCCAGGACTGCTGAGAGGTTAAGTCAGAGTACAGACATTTAAAAAACAGACCCAGTGTAAAAGCAGTACTCATGTGGCGCAGTGAGCCTGGGTGCTTTCCTCACCAAAGATCTCAGTGGTCGTGGCAGGGCCCATTTCATCAGCTTTCGTGCTGTGTTGAAACCAGTGATTTCTCAACCCAGTGTGGCTTTGCTAGGCCTTGGTCTCAGAGCCTGAGGATGTCAGAAGCCCTGGGCTGAGAGGACTTGAGCATGATTCAACAACAGGCCAATCAAGACCCTAACACAACAGCTCCCATTTGGTGAACTGCACCTCATTTTTATACTGAGGTTCTAGCTTGTGATTTCAAAAGCCATGACAGTGGCAGGTTTTTTCTCTCTCTTTCTTTCTTTTTTTCTTTTCTTTTCTTTTCTTTCTTTCTTTTCTTTCTTTCTTTCTTTCTTTCTGACAGAGTCTTGCTCTGTCGCCAGGCTGGAGTGCAGTGGCGCGATCTTGGCTCACTGCAAGCTCTGCCTCCCAGGTTCAAATGATTCTCCTCCCTCAGCCTCCTGAGTAGCTGGGATTACAGGTGCGTACCACCACGCCCGGCTCATTTTTGTGTTTTTAGTACAGACGGGGTTTCACCATGTTGGCCAGGCTAGTCTGAGACTACTGACCTCATGATCTGTCTGCCTCAGCCTCCCAAAGTGCTGGGATTACAGGTGTGAGCCATTGTACCCACCAGACAGCGATATTTTTGCTGCTGGCTTTGAACACCTCGGAGAGCTTCAGTGTGTAAAGGCTGAGGGAAAGTAGGTTTAAGGTACAGGTCAGATTCCCAGGCCAACCGTGCACCGAGATCAGGGACGTGTTCCTGCTGGATTTCATGTTTTTCTAGCTCCCCTGGCAATCGAGCATCAGAACTTGGAAAGACAGAGGAGTGTGAGGTCGAGCAGTCACACAGGCAGAGGCACCTTCTTCCAAGCCTGACAGGTTTTGCTTTATTAGCAGGATATCGTCTCCGGGCGGGACTAGCCTGCAGTCAGTGAGGCAGAGTGCATAACAGGAAGTTGATCCAGGGAGAGCGGCAGTGGCCAGTACCTGTCTCTACTTCTACCCCAGTATGACACAGTACCCCAGGTCACAGCACACCTAACCTTGAAAGTCAGGCTGCCGGACTAGCAAGAAAATCTCCCTGGTACTCTTGATACCTATGCCTGGATTTACTTACATATCCAGAGAGGATGGGAAAGTCGTTTCCTAACCCATCCTTGGAAAAGTTCAGCGATTTCATAGTGTATGCTGAAATCTTGTTAAGAAACTTTTTTGTTGAAGTATAACATTTATACAGAAAAATATATAATTGATTACAGAATGAGCACCCCTTGTCACCACACTACCCAAGACAAGAGATAGATGACCAGGACCCCCAACTTCATCCCCCTTCCAGTCAGGACCCCTCCCTCTGTCCCAGGGGTAACAACTGTTCTGTCCTCTAACTCTGTGGGTTAGTTTTGTCTGTACTTTTACTGTGTAATTGGAATCACATATAGTTGACTCTTCACCAATGCAGGGCTTAGGGGAACCAACTTCTCTGTGCAGATCAAAATCCATAGATAACTTTTGACTTCCCAAAAACTTCTTTACTGATAGCCTACTCTTGACCGGAAGCCTCATTGATAACATAAACAGTTGATTCACCATGTTTTGTGTATGTGTTATATACTGGATTCTTACAGTGAAGTAAGCTAAAGAAAAGAAAATGTTAAAAGCGTAAGGAAGAGGGACTGTATTTACAATACTGTACTGTATTTATCGATACTATAAGTTTAGGTCATCTCTTTACATGATAAATCGTTCATCTGAAATGGTGACAACAGCAGCTGAGACCTCAGTCTATATACATGTCAAGCGATTCAGCTTTTTCTTGTAAGGTCATGATATTTCTGTCTGGGAGCACCTCCAGCATCACGAGTGGCGCTTCATATGGGTCCCATGGTATTACTCGAGGTTTACAGTATTGCACTAAACATGGTGAAAAATATGTGAGAACTACAAGGATCACTTTTTTTTTTTTTTTTTTGAGACCGAGTCTCACTCAGTCGCCCAGGCTGGAGTGCAGTGGTGCGATCTCGGCTCACTGCAAGCTCCGCCTCCTGGGTTCACGCCATTCTCCTGCCTCAGCCTCCCAAGTAGCTG
>NW_012118487.1:2894421-2895898 GCF_000951035.1 Colobus angolensis palliatus | reverse complement strand
TTTTTGTATTTTTAGTAGAGACGGGGTTTCACCGTGTTGGCCAGAATGGTCTCGATCTCCTGACCTCGTGATCCACCCATCTCAGCCTCCCAAAGTGCTGGGATTACAGGCGTGAGTCACTGTGCCCGGCCAAGGATCACTTTTGACTGAAACGCAATTGATTGGTGTAATGACCTGCTCACATGGAGAGGACTGGCATCAGGCCGTGTTTTCGGCAGATACCTGAGCTCACTGCAATAGCAAGAGGAGGCGGCTAAGAAATTATTGTGGTAGTGTAGTATGTACTATGGTTAATCTTATGCAGTTATGATTTAATACTCTATCTTTACATTTGTTTAGATTTTTCCCAACTGCGAATGGCATCATGTACAGTCTGCAAGGGTGTGCATATGTTTGGATAAATTTTAACTTTTTATAACAGACTTATGTACATTTTATGGCAGTAAATGATAACTTAGACTAGCCATCTACATATATTTTATGCATTCATGAACACTTTTTCTAATTATTTTAAATTATTTTCTAACGTTTTCTAATTTTTTAGGCTATACGGTTCATCTGTGAGTTTTCTCAAATTGTTGTAAGTCCCCCCAAAATTTTCCAGTATACTTGTTGAAAAAAATTTGGCTCATGCCTGTAGTCCCAACACTTTAGGAGGCCGAGGCAGGTGGATTGCTTGAAGTCAAGAGTTCAAGACCAGCCTGACCAACATGGTGAAACCCCATCTCTACTAAAAATATAAAAATTAGCCAGGCGTGGTGGTGCATGCCTGTAATTCCTGCTACCTGGGAGGCTGAGATATGAGAATCACTTGAACCTGGGAGGCAGAGGGTGCAGTGAACTAAGTTCGTACTACTGCACTCCAACCTGGGCAACAGAGCGAGACTCAGTATCAAAAAAAAGACAGAAGAAAGCAAAAAAAAATCACATATAAGTGGTGCCATTTAGCTGAAACCCTTGTTATTCAAGGGAAAACTGTAGTGTGTGTTTGTGGTTGTCTTTGCACCCTTAGTCATGTCTTTGAGGAACATAAGTCATTAAACAGTAGTAGTAGTCTGATTTTATCAGTGTTTTCCTCTGTGGTCAGTGTTTCTTGCATCCTGTTAAAGAAACTTGGCCTATCCCAAAGCCATGAAGGTATTCTTTTGCTTTTCTTCTTTATCTTCTAAAAGTTTATTGTTTTGCCTGTTATGTTTATGTTTAATTCATTATTTTTTAGAGACAAGGTCTCATTCTGTTGCCCAGCTGAAGTGCAGTGGTACGATCCTGCAGCCTTGAACTCCTGGGCTCAAGCAATCCTCCTGCCTCAGCCTCAGCAGTAGCTAGAACTACAAGTGCATGCGACCACATTTTTAAATCAATTTCTTCCCTCCCCTCCCTTCCTTTCCTTTCTCCTTTCCCTTCCCCCTTCCCTTCCCTTCTCCCTTCCCTTCCCTTTACTTCCCTTCTCCCTTCCCTTCCCTTTACTTCCCTTCTC
>NW_012118487.1:2887535-2893786 GCF_000951035.1 Colobus angolensis palliatus | reverse complement strand
CCCTTCCCTTCCGCCCCTCCCCTGCCCCTTTCCTTTCCTTTCACTGTCCCCCTCTCTGTCTCTTTCTCTCTCTCTCTTTCTAAGTATCATAGAGCAACACAATTTTTTTATTTGTTTATTTTTTGTAGAGACAGAGTCTGCTATGTTGCCCAGGCCTCAAGCGATCCTCCTGTCATGGCCTCCCATAATGCTGGGATTACAGGCACAAGCCACTGCACCTGGCGTGGCTTTTATGTTTAGATTTACAGTCCACTTGGAAAGGATTTGCTTATTGAGTGAGGAGCAGTCAAGATTCATGTTTTCTTTTGTAAATATCCGGTTGGCTCAGCACTGTTTGTTGAAATGACTGTCCTTTACCTACTGCTCAGTAGTGCCACCTTTGCCGTAAATCAGTGGCTGTATATATTTTGGTCTGTTTCTGGACCCTGTTCTGCTTCATTGTTCTATTGATCTATTCCTGTCTAATATAGTTTTATGTATTAGATAGGCACCACACTGTCTAACATGGTTTTGTTGTAAGTCTTCATATCTAGGAAAAACAATTCCTCTAAATTTGTTCTTTGAAATTTCTTGGTTATTCTTGACCTTTTGCACTTCTGTTTAAATTTTAGAGTCAGTTTTCCAGTTTACACAAACAAGTCCTGCTAGAATTTTTATTTGGATTGCCTTGACCCTATGGATCAACTTGGGGAGAGTTGACATTTTTATAATATTGAGTCCATGGTGGGCCCATCCATTTACTTAGGGATTCTCTAATTTTTCTCTATAATGTTTTATAATTTCCTGAATAGAAATCTTATCCATATTTGGTTAGATTTATTCTAGATATTTGTTTGATTTTGGTCCTTCCCTTTTCTCTGGGATTTGGCATGGCACAGCCTCACTGTCTTAGAAGCTCTCTGGTTGTCTCAAACTAACGCAGTACCTGCGTCCAGCTTCTCCATTTGTTTCAGTTGCAGAATTGTTGCAGAATAATTGAGTTTGCTATTTCACAATGTGGCATTCCTCCATGCTGACTGCAATTTATTTTAATTTATATAGTGCTTTAATTTTGTTTATTTTGTTTACAGCTATATGCAGAAAATACTTATTTCTTTTATTAATGCTATATGAAAATTGAATATTTGCTGACTATAAAACTAATCACAGAAAACATGCTTTCATATTGTTTTATTAATTTGTGATGTAGGAGTTTATACAAGAAATAGAAACTTTCGGCTATATAAATCATCAAAAATAGGAAAGCGTGTGGCTTTGGAGGTTACTGAAGATAACACATTTTTTCCTATGAGGTCAAAGGATGTTTCGGACGAATATCAGTATTTTCTCTCTTCTTTGGTCAGCAATGTCAGGTATGTAGTAGCAGCATCAAACCGTTTTGTATTCATGAATATTTATTAAACAGTGAATGGCATTGTGTATTACTAAAATGTAAATCATCTAAATTCATTCTACCTTAAGAAAAAGTCAGTTCTTACCGCTCTTTTTTTTTGGAATACAGAGTCTCACTCTGTCGCCCAGGCTGGAGTGCAGTGGCCGGATCTCAGCTCACTGCAAGCTCCGCCTCCTGGGTTCACGCCTCAGCCTCCCAAGTAGCTGGGACTACAGGTGCCCACCACCATGCCCGGCTAATTTTTGTATTTTTAGTAGAGATGGGGTTTCACCATGTTAGCCAGGCTTGTCTTGAACTCCTGACCTCAGGTGATCCGCCCACCTCGGCCTCCCAAAGTGCTGGGATTACAGGCGTGAGCCACTGTGCCCAGCCAGTTCTTACGGTTCTAAGTTAACGTTTCTCTTTTCTCCATTAGCTAAAAGATAATAGTAAAACATATATGTGAACACTTAATTTTCTCTGTATATCTTTTTAGGATTATATTTAGTATATTTTCCAGTTTTTCTAAAATGATTATCACTTGTGTAAAGAAAAAAACAGTACTACTGGTATTGCATTTGGAAATATTTTACTATTAAATGCCTCATTTTCTTTTCATGTATGCACATACATATAATTTGTATAGCTCCTTTATTCAAAAATATTCTTGAGATTATTATGTAGATGATTGTCATTTGTTTTTTCTACTTGATGTTATGAATTTTTGTTAAGAATTTGCCAACAATTAATTGTAAATAAAACTTCTAATGCCTATGTAAAATTTCCATTATATTGACACTCTGGAATTGATTGTGAGTTCTATTGTTGAAACTTTAGGTTCCCATGTTTTGACCATTTTTTAAAAGTATTTAAGTTGGCTGGGCACAGTAGCACATGCCTGTGGTCCCAGCTACTCAGGATACTGAGGTAGGAGGATCACTTGAGCCCAGGAGTTCAAGGCTGCAGTGAGCTATGAATGCACCACTGCACTCCAGTCTGGGTGACAGGGTGAGACCCCACTGCTAAAAACTAAAATAAATAAATAAATAAAAATCTGTGAAAGTCATCTTTCAACAGAAATACTATAATAAGTCATCATTTGATGTTCATATGTTATTGGAAACTGAACTTTAAACAAAGTGATGTATGATGAATCCAATTGTTTTTTCTCATCCATGTTATAAGGCAGTGGTTGCTGGGTCACAGACCAGTGGTCTGTGGTTAGGAACTGGACCCCACAGCAGGAGGTGAGCAGTAGACGAATGAACGAGCAGTACCACCTTCCCACCTGAGCTCTGCCTCCTGCCAGAACCACAGTGGCATTAGATTCTTATAGGAGTGCAAACCCTGCTGTGAACTGTGCATGGGAGGGGTCTAGGCTGCACACTCCTTATGAGAATCTAATGCCTGATGGTCTGAGGTGGAACAGTTTCAGCCCGAAACCAGCCCGTCTCGCCCCTGCCCCACCCATGGAAAGATTGTCTTCCAGGAAACCGGTCCCTGGTTCCAGAAAGGTTGGGGACTGCCGTTATAAGGAAATGACATTGAACAAAAGAACATTATTCAAAGACCTGCTAGATGTCATTTCTCTTAGAGTTGCAGTTTCCAAGAATCTATCCATGGCATTAAATGAGGACTTAACTGTATTTGCCTTCATTCCCCGTTTTTCTAGGCTGGCAACTTTTTCAGCCCAAAAAATGGTTAAGGTTCAGACTAAATTACCATCAACTTGCCATAATTCTTTTCCTTTTGCCTTTCTAAATATAATTTTTTTTTTTTGAGACAGTCTTGCTCTGTGGCCCAGGCTGGAGTGCAGTGGTGTGATCTCAGCTCACTGCAACCTCTGCCTCACGGGTTCAAGCGATTCTCCTGCCTCAGCCTCCCAAGTAGCTGGACTACAGGTGTGCACCACCACACCCAGATAATTTTTGTATTTTTAGTAGAGACAGGGTTTCCCCATGTTGGGCAGGCTGGTCTCAAACTCCTGATCTCAAGTGATCTGCCCACCTTGGTCTCCCACAAGTGCTGAGATTACAGGCGTGAGCCACCGCGCCCGGCCACTTAAATGTAATTTTAAGGAAAAGTTCTCTGGAAACTAATTTTAGTAATTGTCTAAAATACATTTGCTGTAGGGATAGTTGTATCAAGTGATACAGTTAACAGCCATTACCCAGGAGGATGGAAGATGGATTGTTTTTCTTCATATATATATTTGTACTCTTTGAGTTCTTTTAATAACATGTCTCAGAAGTAAGGTCTGAGTTTCCTACTTTTAAATGGAAATGATACTAACACCTGTCTTATGGAGTTGTCGAGAGCATTTAAAAAGTTAAAATTGTGCACGCAAGACATTTACAGCTGTGCCCAGCTCATGGCATCTGCTCAGTGAATGTTGTTGGTGGCAGTAGTAGTATCCGAGATTCTGAAAATGGGAAGTGCCATAGCAGGAGTGTACAAATTGTATAATTCCTGCCACCCCCTGTTGGCACCAGAATAAGGTCACATTCTTTCTACCACTTATGGAGAAGTACGAAAGCAACATTGTTAGTTCTAGCTCCTATGGGAAAGCAACTACAGCCGGAAGTGCAGGTAATCTCCCGATTACCCAATCCCGTTTCTTTCGCAGTTTAGATATGAATCTTACAGAGGTGGAGGGTTCTTCTACTGAATACAGTTATCTTGTCTTTTGTATATTCCAAGTAAATACCAGGTATTTTACTTCTTGAAATAAAGGCTAAATCCTTTATGATTATGAATGTACCTTTTCTTTCCGTTAATTTTAATCTGTTTTTCCCTTTGCTCTCACCCCTCCTTCTTCCTTCATTTCTTCCTATAAGTCACACCTCTATAATTGTTGTAACACAAATTTCAAAGGCTCTTTATGTTTGGTGAATAGAGTTATATAGTCGTCACCTGGTGTCTGTGGGTGATTATTATCCCAAGACCCCTGTGGATACAAAAATCTGCAGATGTAAAAGGATGTACTATTTTCACGTAACCCACACACATCCTTCATATATAATACTGTAAATCCTGCTAGATTACCTGTACCTAATACAGTACACATGCCATATAGTTGTTATACTATATTGTTTTTAATTTGTATTATTTTTGTTGTTGTTATTTTATTATTATTATTTTTTATTTTCACTTATTTACTTATTTTTTTGAGACGGAATCTCACTCTGTCACCCAGGCTGGAGTGCAATGATACAATCTCAGCTCACTGCAACCTCTGCCTCCCAGGTTCAAGCAGTTCTCCTGCCTCAGCCTCCCATGTAGCTGGAATTACAGGTGCCTGCCACCACACCTGTCTAATTTTTGTATTTTTAGTAGATGGGTTTCACCGTGTTCGCTAGGCTGGTCTTGAACTCCTGACCTCAAGTGATCAGCCCATCTCAGCCTCCCAAAGTCCTGGGATTATAGGCGTGAGCCACTGCGTCTGGCCTATTTTTATTGTTTTTTAAAAAACATACTTTTGATCTGCAGTTGGTTGAATCTGGAGATGTGAAACCATGGAGACAGGGCTTCAGCAGTCCTAGAGTCCCTGATCCATTCTGTAACTGAGGAGTTATTATAAGTAATCACCAACCTACTCTTTAAAAAATTATTTAATTGACAAATCATATTTTTTATATGTGTAGGGTTCGTGGTTTTGTGAGCAAATGTGGAATAAATGTCCTAGAACAATTATCTGCTGAACAAAGGATTTTAATGAGGAACTATTAGGAATTCAGCCTCCTTTCTGTAGCCAGACCTTGTAGTTCCAGTGTAATGGTGCTTTGTTTCTTTTACCTATTTCTTCTTCAGGTTTTCAGATACTTTACGAATTCTTACATGTGACCCATCTCAGAATAAACAAAAAGGAGTTGGATATTTTAACAGTATCGGCACTTCAGGTAAATTTTTTGATGTTTGTTTTCGTTTTAAGACAGCATCTCTTTGTCACCAGGCTGGAGTGCAGTGGTGCGATCTCGGCTCACTGCAGCCTCCTCCTTCCAGGCTCAAGCCATCCTCCTGCCTCAGCTTCCAGAGTAGCTGGGTCTACAGGCGTGCACCACCACGCCCAGCTAATTTTCGTATTTTTAGTAGAGATGAGATTTCACCGTGTTGCCCAGACTGGTCTCGAACTCCTGGGCTCAAATGATCTGTCTGCCTCAGCCTCCCAAAATGCTGGGATTACAGGTACAAGCCACTGCACCCAGCTACTTAAGGTAATTAAAAAAAAAAAATTTCCTATCAAAATGTAAGGATACAGAATCTGTTTTGCCTTTAAAATCTTAAATGTTAAGTATTCATAATCAGTGATCTTTCAAAAACTACCTCTTGCCCGGCACAGTGGCTCCCACCTGTAATTCCAGCACTTTGAGAGACTGAGGCGGGAGGATCGCTTGAGCCCAGGAGTTAGAGACAATCCTGAGCAACTTAGCAAAACCCTATCTCTACAAAAAAAATCCAAAAATTAGCCAGGAGTTGTGGTGCATGCCTGTAGTCCCAGCCACGCAGGAGGCTGAGGCAGGAGGATCTCTTGAGGCCAGGAGGTTGAAGCTGCACTGAGTCTTAATGGTGCCGTTGCACTCCAGCCTGGACAGCAGAATCACACCCTGTCTCAGCCAGTCAATTAATCAGTCAATCACTCATCTACTTCAGGGTTTCTATCTCAAATGCAAAAAGTATGAAAAAGATGTTTATTAAGAAGTATTCACCGGGCGTGGTGGCTCATGCTCTAATCCAAGTACTTTGGGAGGCCGAGGTGGGTGGATCACCTGACTTCAGGAGTTTGAGAACAGCCTGGCCAACATGGTGAAATCAGTAAAAATATAAAAATTACCCAGGCTTGGGAGGCCAAGACGGGCGGATCACGAGGTCAGGAGATCGA
>NW_012118487.1:2864082-2887154 GCF_000951035.1 Colobus angolensis palliatus | reverse complement strand
AATACAAAAATTAGCCAGGTGTGGTGGCACATGCCTATAATCCCAGCTACTCAGGAGGCTGAGGCAGGAGAATCCCTTGAACCCGGTAGGCGGAGCTTGCAGTGAGCCGAGATTGCGCCACTGCACTCCAGCCTGGGCGACAGAGCGAGATTCCATCTCAAAAAAAAAAAAAAAAAAAATTAAACGATACTTAAGTCATTCTAAATTAGTACAGTAGCTTTTTAGAAAATAGAATTGGATTGTCAGTACCTTCCAGCTAAAGGCCTCAGGGCACACACCTGTAGCAGGTCAGCTGAGTGTGTTCCCAGGGAAGCAATGGCCGGCACACACCGTGGGGAACCTCAGTCAAGTGGGGCATCTCGGGAAGAGGGCTTGGAAGACCGGGAGGACTGGATTTGCGCTTGGAATGGGCGGCGGGGGGGTATACCAGGAACCCTGGGGTGTGTTCTGAGTTGGGTGTTGTCAGGCACAATTCTATGACTGGTTTTCTTAGTAAAGCTTAACTGAAGGGAAATCAGAATAGAAATTAACACTGTCATTCGTTAAAAACAAACGAACAAACAAAAACCCCAGCAGTTGCTTATGTTAGCTGGGATCAGGGGTGCTGGTCATTTTTGTGGTTTGGAAGATGTTCCTGTTTTGTCTGTGTTCGGACATGATTACCCAGTGGTTATCATGACCCCAGGGGCCTTATCTGTTGTTGACGTTCTGTGAGTGCCTGTGTTCACAGGACAATGCCCAGGCTGAGGTAGGCGTGCCAGGCTAGCGCATGGCAACACCAAGGCCTGGCTGATGGAGCTAGGCCTGTTCCGGACGTGAGGGACTGCCTTTCTGTTTGCCAGAATGAAGACAGCAGTTGAAATGATTTCAAACGCTTTTTATGAAATTAGTTACCATTTGACCTAATTGAGAGGTTTGACTTTTACCTGCTTCCTTGTAGTATAACAAACATGAATTGACTGAAATTGCAAAAAGTGAGGGAAGGCCGAGAGATTGTAAAACCCATAATTGTACTCAACAGCATTTAATCAAAATGTAACTTCTCAGCTTTCAGCTCTTGTAATTTATAAATCATTCTCTCTGTTGCAGTAGAAACCATTGAAGGTTGTCAGTGTTCTCCCTATCCTGAAGTTGATCATTTTGTTCTTTCTTTGGTGAATAAAGATGGCATTAAAGGAGGTAAAGTTAATCTCATCCTTTGTTAACTGTTATATGATAGAGTGATAGTACCTTTAGAAACATTATTTGCATTTTAGGAATTCGGCGTTGGAACTACTTTTTCCCAGAAGAATTACTGGTTTATGATATTTGTAAATATCGGTGGTGTGAAAACATTGGAAGAGCCCATAAGAGTAATAATATAATGTAAGTAATATTAATGATTTGTGTATTTCACCAATATATTTTAAATGTTTATAACTTTTAAATAAAGTTGAGACTATGAAAACTATTTTGTTTTAAAAATAAATTTAGTTGTATTAAATTTTTTTTTCTTCCAAAACGAAGTCTTGCTCTGTTGCCCAGGCTGGAGTGCAGTGGCGTGATTGTGGCTCACTGCAACTTCCGCTCCCTGAGTTCCAGCAATTCTCCTGCCTCAGCCTCCTAAGTAGCTGGGATTATAGGCGCCTGCCACCACGCCCAGCTAATTTTTGTATTTTTAGTAGAGACGGGGTTTTACCGTGTTGGCCAGGCTGGTCTCCAACTCCTGACCTTGTGATCCACCCACCTCAGCCTCCCAAAGTGCTGGAATTATAGGAGTGAGCCACTGCGCCCAGCTGTTGTATTAAGTTTCTATTTGTTGTATATGGTTAGCATTGCATAATATTTAATTTCAATGTAATTATTGCATCGCTTCTAGCACATCAGTTTTATGTGTACTTTATTTGCTAAGATAATAACCCCTTAGTATATATCTGGAGAGGACAAAGGAGGGGTTGAGTAGGGCTGGGAGAAGGCTGTGGGCGGGGTGCAGTGAGGATGGGAAGCGTGCCTCTCCTTCCTGTTGCCATTGGCCCTTGCCACATTATGGACTCTACGTTGAAAGTGCGCAGGTTTAGGCAAGAAGGATTCTCCTCAGTTATCGTGAAGAACTGGAGCTAGGATTGTGTTAACTTGTTCAAGACACAGCGTGGTATTGAGGGAACTAGTATTTATTGAATGCTTGGTATATATGCCAGGCCCTGTTTGAGAGATTTTCTATAAAATGCCCATGGGAAGAGGAGGGAAAGTAAAGAATGAAGTAAAGCCAGAAATAGAACTTTAAAACATAAAAGGATGTGATTAGAATAGAGATAGATACCCAGTAGTTATCAGTTATGATGTGAGAAATTTTGCTGTTTTTTATTTCCTGTCAAACCAACTCCCGTATCATCGAGCATATGTGGCCTGTGTGCTGGACGTGGGGAAAGGATCGGGAAGCTCTTGCTGGGAAGCTGGACATTGGGTAGCATGGTTCAGTGCCATACTTGATGTACTTAGATTAATTCAGTTTAAACAAAGCTTGCAAAAACTGTAGGCTCAATACACAAAGCTGTAACATAGAAAACACGAAGGAGGTCAGTGCCACAGTCAGGATATAACTGCAGCTATCAGTTGATGTATCTTCTGTTCTTTTTTGTATGCATATTAACTTACCAAAAAATCATTGTCACATAGTGATCGTAACACCTTATATTATATCTCCATGATCTATTCTATTTTTTAACCATAGAATGTATCTTACATACGAAAGTATAGATAACACACTTTTTTTTTTATTTTCTGAGACAGAATCTTGCTCTGTCGCTTAGGCTGGAGTGCAGTGGCATGATCTCAGCTCACTGCAACCTCCGCTTCCTTGGTTCAAGTGATTCTCCTGCCTCAGCCTCCCAAGTAGCTGGGATTACAAGTGCGTGCTACCACGCCCAGTTACTTTTTGTAATTTTAGTAGAGATGGAGTTTCACCATGTTGGCCAGGCTGGTCTCAAACTCCTGACCTCAAGTGATCTGCCCGCCCTGGCCTCCCAAAGTGCTGGATTACAGGTGTGAGCCACCACACCCAGCTGATAACACACTTTTATACGCACATTTTAAAGACTAAAATGACCACCTGTCATATCTGCCACCCACCTTAAGAACCAGAACCTGATCAAACCTCAGAAGCACCTGTGGGCCCAACCCCAATTTCCCTCTCTCCCTGGCCCTCAGAGATGGTGGCTAGTGTCCCGATTTGTGTTCATCTTTTCCTTGTTTTCATGATTTTTCCATATACGTTCATATCTCTAAACAATATACTGTTTTTTTTTTTTTTTGAGACAGTTTCACTCTTGTTGCCCAGGCTGGGGTCCAATCGCGCAATCTTGGCTCACTGCAACCTCTGTCTCCCGGGTTCACGCAATTCTCCTGCCTCAGCCGCCCGAGTAACTGGGATTACAGGCGTACACCACTATGCCCAGCTAATTTTTTGTATTTTTAGTAGAGACGGGGTTTCCATGTTGGTCAGGCTGGTCTTGAACTCCCGACCTCAGGTGATCCGCCCGCCTCGGCCTCCCAAAGTGTTGGGATTACAGGCGTGAGCCACCACGCCTGGCCATAAACAGTATACTGTTTTCTTTTGCTTGTTTTTGAACTGCATCCTTTCCCTCGCTTTGCAGCAGCGTGTCTGTGATTCTCACCCACGTTGCAGCGCGCGGCTGTTGTTTATTCGGGTCATTATTGTGCCGCATGCCATGTACGTAAATAGAAATATGCCACAGTTTCTTTTCCCACAGTGGACATTGGGGTTGCTATTACAAGCCATGAAGGTGGCAACCTTCTTGTACATAGCACCCAGGATACACGTGCGAGACTTTCTCAGAGTGGACTTGCTGTGTCGTGGAATATGTACAGACTTAATTTTACTAGATCATAAGTTGTTTTCCCAAATGGATGTGCCAGTTTATAGTCCTGCTAGCAGTGTTTTGAGATTTTTCTACTGTTCCATGTTCTCACCAACACTTTTGTATTGTTAGGATTAAAAAATTGGTTTTGCTCATCTGGCAAATATAAAACAATATTGTGGTTTTCATGGGAATTTCCCTGATTAATGAAGTTGAGGACTGGATAATCGAATTACATCCACGCACATCAGAAATCTTGCCCAGTATCAAGCTTTACTAATAATGTAAGAATGCAAGGAATGAAAAGGCACAAATGGGGCAGAGCAAGGCCCAGGGCATCTGCTCTTTCTGACTCACGCGGAAACCCGGGGCAGAGGTGAGCAACCCTGCGCACAGCAGGAAGCACCAAGGTTATGGCTCACCTGCGTTGTAGACTCCAGTTGCACAGCTGGGTGACATTCCGGAAAGCGTGCCTCATAATGCATCCATTCCAGACTGACTTACCAAATGCAGTTCTAAAATCAGAAACGTCCTGCAAAGAGCATTCTGTAGGCAAGGACTGAACGCCTAGCATTGGGTCCAGAAGTTCCCAGATTTTCTTGGTTCATGGTTCCCCTGGTGTCTTTGTTTTTTCACGTTTTCTCTGAGGCTGAAAGAAATACCCGAGCTCTGGTAATGAATTTCAAACACCTTGGTAAGTGTTTATGTCCTAACAGTTTAGTGGCAGTTTGAATAACAGTATCCATAAACTAAAACAAACAAAAAACCAAACTTTTATTTCATTCTTAAATATTATTACTTAATGGGATGTGTACTCTCCTTTTTTTCATTTTTTTGAGACAGGGTCTCACCCTGTCACCCAGGCTTGAGTGCAGTGGCACGGCCCAGGCTTGAGGACAGAGTGCAACGGCTCACTGCAGCTTTCATCTCCTGGGCTTGAGCGATATTCCTGCTTCAGCCTCTTGAGTAGTTTAGACTACAGGTGTGCCACCATGGCTGGTTAATTTTTAAATTTTTTGTAGATGGGGTCTCTCTCTGTTGGCCAGCTATCCTCCCACCTCAGCCTCCCAAAATGCTGGGATTACCGGTGTGAACCACCTCACCAGGCCTATGTATGCACTCTTAAACCTTGGAATCAGATTAGACACCAGCCTCCCTAACTCATACCTTGTTCTCCGTTGATGTTAATGGTACTTTTTTGAGACGGAGCTTTGCTCTGTCACCCAGGCTGGAGTGCAGTGGCGCGATCTCGGCTCACTGCAACCTCCGCCTCCCGGGTTCAAGCAATTTTCCTGCCTCAGCCCCCTGAGTAGCGGGGATTACTGGTGCCCGCCACCACGCCTGGCTAATTTTTTTTGTATTTTTATTAGAGATGGGGGTCTCACCATGTTGGCCAGGCAGGTCTCAAACTCCTGACCTTGTGATCCACCCACCTTGGCCTCCCTAAGTGCTGGGATTACAGGTGTGAGCTACGGCGCCTGGCCTGATGTTAATGGTGCTTTTTATTATAACCACACCCCAAAACCCAGCTCTACAAAGATGCAGCTGTATTATTTGGTGAATACAGGTTGAGAATTGTTGTATCTTCCTGGGGGAACTTTTGTATCTACTTTTTGCCCTGCAGTTCATTTTGTGTGATTTTTGGCAACCACTGTTTTGGTTGGTATATATCTATTTTTATCTGTTCACTTTTTAATTTTTCTCCATCTTTGTAAGTTTTAGGAATTTTTTTTGGAACAGCATGCAGCTGGATTTTGTTTTCTACCCAGTCTTGGTATTAATACTACTTTTTTTTTTTTTTTTTAACATAAAGGATTCTGGTTGATCTGAAAAATGAAGTTTGGTATCAAAAATGTCATGACCCTGTATGTAAAGCAGAAAACTTCAAATCTGACTGTGAGTTACTAATTTTTACATTTACCACAAAGTAAAAATTAGATAGCTATAATATGTAATAGTTTTGCTGTCTTTCTGATTCAGGTTTCCCATTGCCTGCTGAAGTATGTCTCCTGTTTCTTTTCAAAGAGGTAAGTACAGATTTTAGTCTTTCTCCTTACCAGGGAGTTATTGGTACAATAGTATACCTGAGCCATGAGTGTCCAAATAGCTTTGAAACCCATTTGGCACCTTATTTTCACTTATGACTGTATTGTAGGAATATATTGTAGTGATTTTCCCATTTCAGCACATACCTAATACACACGTTTTTCACTGCTGCTTGAGAAGGTGTACAATTTCATCAGTCCCAGACATTTAAGAAGTTTCCCATATTTTGCTTTTCAAAGAACAAAATACCTATCTTTGTGTTTCTTTGAACATTTGTATCTGTAGGATGAATTTCTAGAAGTAGAATTGTGTTAAAGGGCATATTCAGTTTTAATTTTGGTAGGTGTTACCAGATTGTCAAACCAACATTTTTCTCTTAAAGATTTTTATTTACCCAAATAATTAACATGCATTGTAGAATGAATTGAAAATACATAAAATTAGGTTGGGCACGGTGGCTCAGGCCTGTAATCCCAGCACTTTAAGAGGCCGAGGCAGGCGGATCACTTGAGATCATGAGTTTGAGACCAGCCCGGCCAACATGGGGAAACCCCATCTCTACTAAAAATACAAAAATTAGCCAGGTGTGGTGGCACATGCCTATAATCCCAGCTACTCAGGAGGCTGAGGCAGGAGAATCCCTTGAACCCGGTAGGCGGAGGTTGCAGTGAGCTGATATCATGCCACTACAGCCTGGCAGAGCGAGACTGCCTCAAAAACAACAAAAAAATACATAAAATTAGGAAATACACAAAAAGCAAAAGAGGAATCTTCCTCACTCATTTGACCAGAGATAAATTATACAAATGTTTTGGCATGTACCTTCGAGAATTTATGTATGTTCATTGTGATAGCACACATACTATTTCAGTTTTTTTTTCTACTTGAAGTATCACAAGTATTTTCAGTGGTACAAATTGCTCTCCATGCAAAGTATAGGATATTAGACCTCCACAAATAATTTGAGAGCACCTATTACCTCACACTTTGCCAACAGTGCTTGTTTACCTCGAATCACTACTAATCTGGTAGGCAAAAATGCAGTACCTCAGTTGTTTTAATTTGCATTTCTTTAATGAACTTTTTTCAGATTCACTATTAGTATTTCTTTTTTTTTTTGAGACGGCTCTGGTGCCCAGGCTGGAGTGCAGTGGCCAGATCTCAGCTCACTGCAAGCTCCGCCTCCCGGGTTCACGCCATTCTCCTGCCTCAGCCTCCCGAGCAGCTGGGACTACAGGCGCCCGCCACCTCGCCCGGCTAGTTTTTTGTATTTTTTTTTAGTAGAGACGGGGTTTCACCGTTTTAGCCAGGATGGTCTCGACTATTAGTATTTCTATAATGAAGTGTGTGTACCTGTCCTCTATCCATTTTTCTGTAACTTTTTTGCAATAACTTAAGTACTCTTTTTGACATATTTCTTTTACTTTTAGGTTTTAGTTTGTGTTTTTGTTTTTTTTGGTCACATCTATCAGCTTTTTCCTTTGTAGTGTTATGGTTAGAATAAAGTTACCTGCTACAAGCAGAACAAGTGATTGGGTGTATAGTCTAGAAAATTCAATCTGGTATCTACTCAAGTTGTAACAACATGTCTCTCGAAAAAACTCCATCCGTTTGAAATGGTGGAAATTCCATTCTTGGTCTGCAAGAGCTGGACATAAAATAACTGAGAGCCAAATTCTCTGGCAAAATACCAGGTTAAAATGTGTTTTGAAATAAGAGCAAAGTAAATTTAAAAAAATAAACTGTCTCCCAGAGGAGGAGGATTGTATCATCCTTGTTGGTCTGGATTGTGATTTAGATATTTGTGGTTGCAGTGGATTTTTAAGCTTTTTCCGCTTATCCAGTAACACATCAAAAATGCCAAGTTGAAAGTACCATTGGTGTACAGTATTACCACTTGGACATAACTTTTTAAAATAATAAAAGATATATAATGAACACCCATGTAGCTATCACTTGGTTTTCAGTTAACATTTTGCCTCGTGCTTCATCTGGTTTTTAAAAAAATATTTTAAACTAAATTACCAGTTGGTTTTATTTATACCTGCTTTTCTGTTGCACTGATCATTTTATTTCATTGGTGACCCGATTTTAAATTTAATGTAAAGGTCTGACCTACAGAAATGTACAAGAATAAGGAACTCTGCTGTCTGTCCTTCATTGAGATTTGCCATTTGTTAACATTTGGCAACATTCATTTTCTCCTTCTACTGTATTTATACATATGCATTCTTATTTTTGATGACTCAAACTGCAGACATCAAAACCCTTCATCTCCTAAGCACATAGCTGAAGAATAAAACATTCTGTAGATTTTTTAATGAGAAGGGGGTATCATGTTGCCCGGGCTGGTCTCAAACTCCTGGCCTCAAGCAGTCATCCTGTCTCAGCCTCCCAAGTAGCTGGGATTACAGGCACGTGCCACTGCACTGAATAAGGACATTCTTTACATAATTTTTTGAGAGGATCAACTAAACGTCTATACTGAAGACATTCTATGGTAAAATAATTGATACAATACTATTATGTAATATATAATCCAGTCATATTTTGGCAACTGTTTTTAATCTTTTTTCAATCCATGTTTATAATTTTCTAAATACTTTAAAATTTAAAGCATGGGTAATAAGTCCATTGTAAAGGTAGCAAATTTATCTTGACTTGTCTTCAGCTGGACTGTCCACTTGTTAAAAAATTAAATCTACTCTTGCTCTTCCTCTATCGGGGAATATTGAAAAGTATGTGTCACAGCACTGCAGGTGATTTCAAATTTGGAGTTTCAAGTGTGTCTGAGCTTCGGTGCACCAATGTTTGCATCAGTGCACTCATTCCCACGGTGAGCTATCAGAGACAGCATTCCTTCAGCATATTCACTTTAGTATCTGTCACTTAATACCTTACTTCAGCACATTCACTTTAGTATCTGTCACTTAATACCTTACTTCAACATAGAGTATGTGGTTAAATCACATATCCTGAGTAAATATTTTCCTGTCCCACTCTCTCACCCTTCACCACTGAAATAAAGGAAGAAGAGTTGACAACAGATGAAGCAGATGAAACTAGGAGCAATGAAACCCAGAATCCTCATAAACCATCACCTAGCAAGCTGTCAACAGGTGCATCTGCTGATGCTGTCTGGGATAATGGCATTGATGATGCTTATTTTTTAGAAGCTACTGAAGATGCTGAATTAGCTGAAGCTGCAGAGAACAGTCTTCTCAGTTACAACAATGAAGCGGATGAAATTCCTGATGAGCTAATTATAGAAGTATTACAAGAGTAGCTAATTCACTATGGACACTTTTGTCAACAGGCTATAATTTGCCTGATGTCTGTGAGATTTGATAAATATATCATTCAACCTATTAAGTTTTATCACTTTGCTTTCCAATTTTTGTTTTTTACTTCTATAAACCAATTTTATTAAAATTTAGCCTTTGATGTACTTAAATTCAATAGAAATCGCCTTAACTAATCAAAATTACGTTCACATCAACTTAATTTTACAGGTTTATTACAGCTCATATCTGGGGCTGATTAAGGGGTCAACATTTTAAAATTACAACCAGAAAAGATGATTATGGCCTCTAAAACTACTGGACAAACTGATGCTATTTAACATTGTTCACAGCCATTTAATTTGAATAACAAATTTTAGATTCTGGCAAGTGGGCCATAACTTCTTTGCAAAACAATTTATTTATAAAAGTACAGTTTCAGAAGGTAACAGCATGAGACTAGTCTTCCTGTGGGCACATTTTAGTAGATTGCTCTTCTCATTCCTGGTCAAGGAGCTTCTCTAACTGATGGTTGATATTTCGCAGATGGCTTTCGGCTCCCAAAAGTGTTCTTGCTTTAAATAACAAGGCTGGAAGGCTGGATGAATCATACTGTTGAAAGAAAAAAACTTACATAATTAGCAATATCAAAAACTTATAACCTTGTCTTTATGTAGC
The DNA here is from genome assembly GCF_000951035.1 of Colobus angolensis palliatus. NCBI lineage: Eukaryota > Metazoa > Chordata > Mammalia > Primates > Cercopithecidae > Colobus > Colobus angolensis. The sequence goes on along the minus strand of NW_012118487.1, from coordinate 2,877,292 downwards.
CCAGTCTTATGACCAATGCAAATTTTGATTGAGCTTTCCATTAACTACTACTACTCTCATTTTTAACTAGGACCATTAAGACAATTGGTTTTAATCCATTTCCTTAGAACATAATTGATCACAAAGTTGCTAGGGAGCTGCTCTGCAAAGCTTGAACTGATCTTCTTATCCCAGAAGACCAGTTGATTCAAAGAACTGTATCATCTCTATTGCTGAAGACACTGAAATCATGTCTGGGACACGTCAAGGTTTGGTTTTGGCAAGTCTACTCGTGCTGTGTAGGGTCTGCTTGATATCATGTCTATTTTAAAACACAGAAAACTGTAAGATAGGTTTTACTTTAACTAAAGAACTAATGGAATGAGGACACCAGATCCATAAAAGTTCCTAAGAAAAAAAAAACCCAAATCTATCATCTCAAGAAATTACTGGGAGAATCAATTAAATGTCTCAAAGGTTGCCAATCCAAATATTCTTAATGATTAAAGTTAAAATTAGAACACAAACCCAACACAAAACAAAACACAACATCCAATTCATGATTTTGAAATAATTAACATTTTGAGACGGAGTCTCACTCTGTCAGCAGTCTGGAGTACAGTGGCGTGATCTTGGCTCACTGCAATCTCCGCCTCCTGGGTTCAAGCAATTCTCTGCCTCAGCCTCCTGGGTAGCTGGGATTACAGGTGCCCGCCACCACACCCAGCTTTTTTTTTTTTTTTTTTTTTTTTAGTAGAGACAAGGTTTCACCATGTTGGCCAGGCTGGTCTTGAACTCCTGACCTTGTGATCCACCCGCCTTGGCCTCCCAAAGTGCTGGGATTACAGGCGTGAGCCACCATGCCCAGCCCCGATTTTGAAATAATTAACAAAGTCAAAATTCCAGTTGCAAATTGTATCTAAGGGTGCATGATTAAATTCCCCTTACAGAATTGTATCATACTTTGCTAGTTTGCTGTTTAATATCATGTTTTCAAGATGACAGCAGAAAAGCTGTCATGCTGTGACTACCACACATGATAATGAAATTTTACACAAATATTTGACAAATGAATGTGTTCAAGCTCCCATGGGCACCTGCTCTAGGGAGGGATAAAGGGGAAGAAGTCACATTTGTCACTAAATGTTTAGAGTAAGACATATGCCCAAATATCTACACTCAATAAGGCAAAAGTGACAGTTACTACAAGAGGAGTGCAAGAAGGCACTGAGGTCATGCCAAGAACAGGATGCTCACCCAGTGGTGTTTTCCAGACAAGGCAGAGACACTAAACCTCGCTTTTAACCAAAGTATTATGTTCAAGCTGAATCAATGCTACAGGTAACTTTCCCAAATTTAGTAACCAAACTCCAAATCATAAGCTTTGGACTAGTTAGGTAATTAAAAAAAATACCTTTAAAAGCATTCTATTTCCAGATCTCTAATATATAAACAAATCTTAGGCTCAGGAAAATTAACTTAGATCAGTGTCAAAACCTTAACATTGAATTTAGAAGTGAAGAATACAAATCTGATCGTAAAATATGTATACATTACATATAATTATACATATTTTATATAAAATTATATTAGGGTATACAAATTTTTCTCCTAGAACCTAAATATTTCTATTAATCTGAGGCAGATGGTGTAACAGTAGCAAAGTCTGCAGTAAAAATCTAGAAGCAACTACAAAATGTATTAAAACAATAAATGTTTTCCCATTATATTCCCTTTTAATGTTTCTTAACTTTTTTCTTTTTTTTTTTTTTGAGACAAGGTCTTGCTCTGTCACCCAGGCAGTGGTGCGATCACAGCTCAGTGCAGCCTGGACCTCCAGGGCTCAAGTGATCTTCCCACCTCAGCCTCCTGAGTAGCTGGGACTACAGGCACGCACCACCACACCTGGCTAGTTTTTGTATTTTAGTAGAGATAGGGTTTCACCATATCGCCCAAGGCTGGTCTTGAACTCCTGGGCTCAAGGGATCTACCTGCCTCAGCCTCCCAAAGTGCTATGATTACAAGTGAGAGCCATCACACCCAGCCTATTTCTTAGCTTCTAAAATCATACCTACCACTTATATGGGAAAATAGCTTGTTTTTCATATGTAAAAGATGCTGTGAACATGGGCTAGACAAAACAGAAAAGGTTGGTCTTTCAAACATGGCTGAGTGGTCTTATATGAATGAAAATTATAATACAGCAGAGTGTGATTTTTCAATTGAGATTTATAGACAGAATATAAACTTCCCTTGATGAAATTCAGCTGTCCGAGTGAAAATATCTTACACGAATCAGCAATTCTGGACATTACTCCTCCAGCCTGCATTAAGTAGCTAAGAAAAGTGCTGATATAATGAAGTTTCACTGGCTTATAGCGATACTATTTTAGGTGGACTCTGTAATTCTGTCTCTGCATTTGTCTTTCCCCAAAGCTTCTGATACTCTAGCATGAAAATGCCCTCCCGCAATCATCTTCTGAAGCTGGTAAAAAGTAAAATTGGAGTTACCGTTTCCTTTATGTTTGGTTCTTTTGCTTGAACATCCGAATAATCTTGATAAAGCTGTTTTAAATTAGATAAGAAATATGCTGCATTCCTAAGGGAAGACTTTCTCTCTTTAAGTTCATCATATTTTGTTTGTAGTTGTTTCAGCTGTGGCTCTAACCTAAAACAAAAATAAGTGACATATAATAAAATGTACCAGCCTATCGTGTGTGAAAATGAGGCTATAAGTACACTGAGCGAGTGTGAAGAACCGGGGTTGGCCAACTAGATGACTTGCTTTGGCTCTGAAACTATGAATGTGTAAAAGATTCTGGGTTTCAGTTTAAAATGTAGGAAAAAAAAATCTCTGAAATACAATGCACAATGAATAATTAGCAGTGACATTCACAGAAGAATATTCCTTATAAATGTTGAAATTCATCAAGCCATTCAAGTCTTGGGAACTACTGGATCAAATGTATGTTTGACTAACATTCAGAGGCTCGTGCCGGAGGAGCCAGGCACTACAGTCTAACACAGAAACCACGGACAAAAAGCTTTCCCAGTACTCCTTCCTCTTATCAAAGCTTGTCCACTTTCCAAAGTCTAATAAAACCAGTGTAAGACGTTCAGTGCCTGGATGAAAACATGGGACCTTGGGCAAACTGTTTCATCTCTCAATGGCTGAGTTTCTTCACCTATAAAATAAAAAGGTATAACAACTTGGGTTTTATGGACCAACAAAAAAATGAGGAGCAAAGGCGGCAAATTTTGTATTTTGCCAAATAAAGATTTAAAACACAACTATTCTCTAATTTCATTAAAAAGGTCTTTTTTTTTTTTTTTGAGACGGAGTCTTGCTTTGTCACCCAGGCTGGAGTGCAGTGGCATGATCTCAGCTCACTGCAACCTCTGCCTCCTGGGTTCAAGCGATTCCCCTGCCTCAGCCTCCCGAGTAGCTGGGATTACAGGCGCCCACTACCATGCCCAGCTAATTTTTGTATTTTTAGTAGAGATGGGGTTTCAACATGTTGGCCAGGCTGGTCTCAAACTCCTGACCTCGCTGATCCACCCGCCTCAGTCTCTCAAAGTGCTGGGATTACTGGCATGAGTCACGAAAAGTCTTCCTTAACAATTCTTTACATTGAACAAATGCAGCGATGGGGAAAACTCACTACTGAGCTGGCAGTCGTGGTCAGGAGTGCTGGATTTGGAGTCAGTCAGCTGACAGTGAATCCTGGCTCCCCCACTACCTAGGGCTGCGCCCGTGGGCAAGTTACCTTCTTGTGCCTTAAGTTTTCATATGGACCAACAAAATACCAAGTTAAAATAATGATATACCATAGTTTTTCTTATTACACCTTTTCAAAATACACTTCTCAACTTCTAAATTTATATCTAGAAAAGAAACAAAAGCCTGTGCTTTAGGTTTTCATATAGCAAGTTAAAATAATGATATACCATAGTTTTTCTTATTATGCCTTTTCAAAATATACTTCTCAACTTCTAACTTTATATCTGGAAAAGAAACAAAAGTCAGTCTTTAAAACATGTCTCAGGCTGGGTGCGGTGGCTCACGTCTGTAATCCCAGCACTTTGGGAGGCCGAGGCGGGCGGATCACGAGGTCAGGAGATCCAGACCATCCTGGCTAACACAGTGAAACCCTGTCTCTACTAAAAATACAAAAAAAAATTAGCCGGGTGTGGTGGCGGGCGCCTGTAGTCCCAGCTACTTGAGAGGCTGAAGCAGGAGAATGGTGTGAACCTGGGAGGCGGAGCTTGTGGTGAGCCGAGATAGCGCCACTGAACTCCAGCCTGGGCAAGAGTGAGACTCTGGATCAAAAAAAACAAAAAACAAAAAAACCCACAAAAACTCATCTCAGTACTCTCACATTGAAGACAAGTGTAACAGGCACGGCCTGACTACAGCTATAACCACTTGTCTCATAGGACTGTGATGATGAGTTAGCATAGAAAGTGGTTAGGAAAGTGCCCTGCCACATAGGAAGCTTGTATATGTTAGCTTTCCTTATATTTGCCTTTAGTTTTCTTATTTTGGTCTGGGTCAATGAAAACCTTACCACAGGCCAGCACCTGTCCAGAGACTCGATTTAGAAACCAACAGATTAGACAACTGCTTTCTCCCCCTTAAACTCCTGTGGCAGTCTCTCTTTTCTTTCTTTCTTTTTTTTTTTTTTTTGAGACACAGTTTCACTCTGTCACCCAGGCTGGAGTGCACGGCAGGATCTTGGTTCCCTGCAACTTTCGCCTCCCAGGTTCAAGTGATTCTTGTGCTTCAACCTCCCCAGTAGCTCGGATTACGGGTGTGCGCCACCACACACGGCTAATTTTTGTTATTTTTGAGATGGGGTTTCACTATGTTGGCCAAGCTGGTCTTGAACTCCTGACCTCAAGTGATCCGCCCACCTTGACCTCCCAAAGTGCTGGGATTACAGGCGTGAGCCACTGTGTCTGACCTAGCAGGCTCTTTTTAAAAACTTAGTTTTGAATGAGTTTTTAAAAGTTTCAACTTTTAATTATACACATTATTTTCTGATAATATCACTTTCTTTCTCAAGCTATTTTTAAGCTCAGGAACAGACAGCACATCTAGCACTGTTTTATTACCAAGCCTCTAGCTTTCATGACAGCCATGGCCTCAAAACATACTTGTGGGCTGCCACCTGATGTGCGCTCCAGTCTTCCTAACCAGAAATTGGGGGCAGCCCTGGCCTGCAGGGCCTGGTAAGCTCACCTGGCCCACACTTGGGAGTGGATTCACATGCATGCCACTCTAAGGCATACCCTTCGACAATAACAACATAAACAACAACTGTCAACACTTACACAGCACTTATTGTGTGCGCCTGTCCCTGTGGCGCACTTTCTATATATGTACTCATCTAATTTCCACAGCACTCTATGTTTTTCACATGTGAGCAAAAGTAACCAAAGACAGAGGCAGAATCTGAGAATACCGAAGTCTAGGTATGATGATGATTATGCCTATACACAAAAGAGGCAACTGAGACACTGGGACATCAAATAACTTGGTCAAGGTTGCGCAGCCAGTAAGCGGCAGAGCTTGGGTACAACCCAAGCAGTTCAAGCAGTTTAATGCGTAGATTCTAGAATTCAACCCAGGCAGCTGAATTCTGGAATCTAGGCATTATATCTCTTAAGGCCAGAGCTGAGAAATCTGTGGAGATAGATCAATGTGGAATTCTCCTTTGCCAAAAGGTGGGGCAACTAGGCAACACACCCTGCCTTCACTGAGTATTGGAGCTTAAAGATAACCTGGGCTTTAATACAACACAGCAGCAAGTGTCACTCCCCTAAATGACACATCATAATTACATCCTTTTAGGTAAGTGCTCAAACAGGATTCGATAGTATCTTACCGAAGCAGTTCATCCTGGACTTCAATCATACGCTGCCTTTTCTTTTCGATATCTGAAATCATCTAAGTAACACAATCATTTGTGTTAAAATTAATTTGTAACTGTTTGAGCACTGCCACATATGCTGCCAGGTAATGAAGTGCAGTGGAAAACAAGACAGACCCAATTCTTACCATCACAGACTTTGGTCTAATGGGGAAGACAGACATTACACAGAAACAATATGTATTTACAACCTGTGATATGTGCTATAAAGGAAAAGAAGAGAGAACTCTGGAAAAGAAAAGCAGGGGTATCTACTTTAGAATGACCAGAGGAAAGCAGGGGCCAGGTCTTTACTGGACCCTGTGACCTGTAAAGTGAGGAGATTTTATCTAGGCGCACTAGGAAACTATCAAAGCAGGGGAGTGTTGTGATCCACTCTGTATTTTAAAAGGAACATTTCAATATATTTTATTATCTTAGTCATCGAGTCACTTTTAGTGACTACCTAATACTCCACTGTTAGACATTCATGTTCCCATTCGGTAATAAGCAATGCAGAAATGACCAATAAAAGATTAAAACTGAAAGAAAAACAAAAACATCCTAGAGCTTGCAATCACTGGAACGAAAATGTATGTATTTCAAGTCTAGTTCTATTTTAAATGCAGAGGTGGACTTCCACTCCTGGATTCACCTCTGACGCTCAGAGGCCATTTGGTCCAACCGTTTCCAGGTAAGCAAAGGAGACTCTCGTGTTGGCTGGCTTGTCGCCCGCTGCAGACCCAGTGGTGTACAGTTTATAGGTGGTATAGCAATGAAGCAGCAGAGCCAGGACTAGACATGAGGTCTCCTGACCCTTAACCCAGTATTCTTCCCACGCTGTCCTACCTGGGACAGTTCTTTATTCTAAAAGGTTGTGCTTTCCGACATCCGCAAAAGCAATAAATATATATTAATATTTATCCATATAAGTGGTCACTTTGGACTTGATAGTCTTTTAAAAGCTAACTTTGTGACATTAATAAAAGGCTTAAATTTGTCTTGAATTATAAAAACAATTATTTTGACATTTGTGCAGCCTTAGGAAACAAAAGTGACTAGGATCCCCATATTCCTTACCTTGCATTAATAATACCAACGATATCAACCACAACATCAACCAAATAAAAGCCTGACAAGATTATGAAATCTACTCACACTCTAAAGGCTGTAAACCCAGAGTCAAGTCTTTACATAACTCTACATGTTAGTATTGACTCTATGACTCTGATCACATACATAATTTACCTTAGCATTCTTCCTTTTCAGATTTTTCAACATCTCGCTTTCTTTAAGCTACACAAAACAAAAAATACATATGTACATTATTTTCCAAAGTAAATGTTAGTTTCACATGTATCACATTCAGTTTAAAAACAGTTATGTGGAATATGAATAGTTCTAATGAGTTTATTACCATACTGCCAACAAATGCAAGCTTTTCTAAGACAACAATATGCTGCTTCAGGATCAGTGAAAAAAACCTTAGACCAACAAATTCATGTCAGTGAGCTTACCAATTTGATGAATTGTTCTTTAACATTAAAGTAAAATATGTCGATGGCTGCCCTATAAGCTCTAGATTCTGCTCTTTTTCTGTAGAGGAATTAAAAAAAAAAGTCTAAGTACCATGATGGATTTTGAAAGGTGTTTCATTTGCTTAGCATATAAACAAACATGTACATACAATTTGGCATATACTTTTATTTTAAAAATATCTTTAATCTCATTTTTTCATAATTTCAATTTTTTAGATTAAGGGATTTGTTATATGGGCATACTGCATGACACTGAAGAATGGGGTACAACTGACCCCATCACTCAGGTAGCAAGCATGATACCCAACAGGTTGTTTTTCAGTCCTTGAATCCCTATTCCCTCTAGGAATCCCCAGGATCTACTGCTGCCATCTTTATGTCCATGTGTACCCAATGTTTAGCTCCCACTTATAAGCGAGAACACGCAGTATTTGGTTTTCCGTTCCTGCAATAATTCACTTGGGATAATGACTTCCAGCTGCATCCATATTGCTACAAAGGACATGATTTTGTTCTTTTTTAGGGCTGTGCGGCATTCCATGGTCTACATATACCATATTTTCTTTATCCAGCCCACAGTTGACGGGCACCTAGGTTGATTCCGTCTTTCCTATCATGGATAGTGCTGTGATGAACATATGAGAGCACCATTTTAACTAACTAAGATGGCAATGTTCAGCCTGAAAAAAATACTGGAAACACGTATCAGCAAAAGAAAAAGAACAAATACATTTTTCCGTAAGCCCTCTGGTACGGGGTCATCTTAATTCCCCAATACTAAACAACCTCACAGGTGATACCAAGTAAGGTAGAAATGCTTATGGCTAATCCCAGTCTTTTCCTACTACCTGATAGACCCAGCAGACTTTATTCCCTCCCTCTTTGCCTGTTAGCAAAAGGAGGAGCAACTGTGTAACACATTTGGACTAGCCAAAAAGTATCCATAAATCAGGTGTTAGTTCTTCAGAAACTATAAAACTGACTAAAAGAAACTGCCTCAGGTCTCTGTCGCTGGGGAGAAGAGATCTGGTGGCCAGTCTCTGATTCTTCTGGCTTGGCTCACTCACCCATTAAGATGGCTATTATTTGAAAAAACAGAAAACACCAAGTGTTGGTGAGAAAGTACAGAAATAGGAACCCCTGTGTTGCTGGTGGAAATGTAAAACGATATAGTCACTGTGGAAAATAGTATTGGCAGTTCCAAAAAAAACAAAAAATAAAATAAAATAAATTAATTAAACATAGAATTACCACATGATCCAGCAATTCCTTTTCTAGGTATATACACAAAAGAATTGAAAGCATGGGCTTGAATATCAATTGTACATCAATGTGTGTAGCAGCATTATTCACAATAGCCAAAAGGTGGGAACAACTCAAGTGTCCACTGATAGATGAGTGGATAAAGAAAATGTGTTAAAATCATGACCATAGAACAATGTCTCAGTCAACAATGGATGGCACATACAATGGTAGACCCATAAGACAACAATGGAGCTAAAAATATCTTATCACCTAGTGACACTGTTGCCATCAAAATGTCATAGCACAATGCATTATTCACATACTTGCCGCGATGCTGGTGTAAACAAATCTATAGTGTTGCCTAGTTGTGTATACAGTTAGGTATACTACACAATACTTGATACTAAATTACTAAGTGCCCCAAACAGGTATAACATTTTTTATCTTTACTTTTTTTGAGATAAGGTCTCACTCTGTCACCCAAGTTGGACTGAGTAGTGTGATCATGGCTCACTGCAGCCTCAAACTCCTCAACTCCAGTGATCCTCCTGCCTCAGCCTCCTGTGTAGCTGGGATTATAGGCATATGCCACCATGCCTGCCTAATTTTTAACTTTTTTGTAGAAAATGGGTCTCATTATGTTGCCCAGGCTCATTTTTTATCTTTTATACCATATTTTTACTGTACCTTTTCTATGTTTAGATACACAATTTACCATCATGATACAATTACCTACAGTATTTAATACAGTAACATAGTATTGAATGAACTTGCTGTCCAAGTGTGTATCCTGGGAGGAACAGGCAACACATCATATAGCCACGGCATGTACTAGGCTACACCATCTAAGTTGGTGTAAGTACACTCTGCGTTAACACAATGACAAAACTGCCTCAGGACGCAGTTCTCAGAACACATCCCTGTTGTTAAGTAACATGAATGGGTATTCATATGACTGAATATGACTCCACCTTAAAAAGTAAATTCTGACACATGCTCTGACATGGGTGAGCCTTGAGGACATCATGCTGAGTGAAATAAGACAGTCACAAAAGGACAAATATTGTATGATTCCACTCATATGAGGTACCCAGAGCAGTTAGATTTACAGAGACAAAGTAGAATAGTGATTGCTGGGGGAGGGAGGAATGAGGAGTCATTGCTCAAATGGGCACAAAGCTACCGTTTCATAAGGCTTTAGTTCCAGAGATGGGTTGCTTAACAAGGTGCACACAGTTAACACACAATAAAAAGAAAATATTTCTACACTTCACACCTATCACAATGGCTAAAATAAAAATTAGTGAGAACACCAAACGCTGGCAAGGATGCAGAGAATCTGGATCATACACCGTGGAAAACAGTCTCAGTCCCTTACAAAACTAAATATGCAATTACCATATAACCCAACAACTGCACTCTTGGGCGTTTATCCCAGAGAAATGGAAGCTCAGGTTCAAACAAAAAAATGTATACAAATGTTCACAGCACTGTGTGTGTAACAGCCCAAAACTGGAAACAACCCAAATTCCTTCAATGGGTGAATGTCAAACCATGGTGTATCCATACCATGGAATGCTACCTAGCAATGCAGTGGAATGGAATCATACAACAGCTTGGATGAATCTCCAAGGCATTATGCTGAGTGGAAAAAAGCCAATCCCAAAAGGCTGCACACTATAGAGTTTCATTTATATAACATTCTTGAAATGATGAAATGACAGAAATGGAGAACAGGTTAGTGGTTTCCAGGGCTTGGGGCTGTGAGTGTAGCTATAAAAGGGCAACATGAGGACAGAGGGGGCATGAGAACACAAGAATTCTGGCGGTGATGCAATACACAAACCTATACATATGATAAAATCCCTATATTATTCCTCACAACTGCATGTGATTCTACAATTATCTCAAAAGAAGACATTTAATTAAAAAAAAATAAAGTTGTAACTTGTTATTACACATTGAACTAAATAAAAAAATTCATGAATGAGGTATTTCTATACATGCATGTTCATAGCAACATTATTCACAACAACAGGTGGAAGCAACCCAAGGGTCCACTGATGAATGAATGGAGAAACAGTGAACGGAGGAACGGTCATCTGTGTACACACAAACACAGCCTTAACAAAGAAGGAAATTCTGATGCATGCTATCACACAGATGAGCCTTGAGGACATGCTAAGTGAAATAAGTCAGTCACAAAAAGACAAATACTGGATGGTTCCATTTATGTGAAGTATTCGAAGTAGTCAAATTCATAGAAACAGAAAGTAGAAGGGTGGTTGCCAAGCACTAGAGATGGGGTGACGAATAGAACATTGTGATTTAATGGGTACAGAGTGTCAGTTGTGCAAGATAAAGAAGTTCTGGAGACTGGTAGCACAACAACATGAATATACTTAACACTACTGACCTGTGCACTTAAAAACACTTAATGGCAAATTTTATGTTATGTGTATTTTAGCACAATTAAAAATTTACATAAGTCCCACTTAAAAAAAAAAGAATTTCTGATGTAATATAAATATCAAATCATTATTTTCAGATATTAGAATATTTTTTAAATATAGCCAGTCTTCATGGCACATGCCTGTAATCTCAACTACTCTGGAGGCTGAGGTGGGAGGATCCCCTAAACCCAGGAGTTAGAGACTAGCCTGGGCAACACAGTGAGAGCCCATCTAAAGAAAGTTTTTTTTTTTTTTTTTTTAAAAAAAATAAGAAAAGCTGGTCAGGCCTCTCCGCATATGGCTTGTAATGATAAATCAATGGATTCTTTCAACCACAAAGGTGATGGTCTACACAAGACAGCTCTTCCAAATTCTAGCAACTTAAACATCTGGCAAAATTCAATTAATTGAATCAGCTATAGAATATTCTCAGCGTTTGTAATGTTGCATTTCATGGCATACTTCCCTACTTATACATAAACTGCTTATCGTCAGTTTATACTGATATAACAGTGAAGCTATTCAGGTCTGAGTGCTAGGTACAGGATATTAAAAACAGACCCTTAAATAGTTGTTGACTTAATTTTGAAAGAGTGAAGTGTTGCACGTGGCTGAGAACACCACACTGTTAAGGAAACAAAATGAGATCAGTAATTCACCAGAATTCTTATTTGGTACGACAAAAATACAAGGTTATACTGCAATGTTATATAAGTCTAAGAAAAATACTATGCCTCTTCTAAATCATTTCTTATATCAAGAACTTACTACCCACTGCAGCAACTCAGACCTCTGTCCCTGTGTCCTTACCATCCACTGGGTAGTAAGTTCTTGACATAAGAAATGATTTAGAAGGGGACAATGCCATTTTCCCTAAAACATCAGAAATCTATCATAAGCTTCCTATAAGAGATTTGTGAATAGGAAAAGGATAACACGAGCAAGATGGTCTTGGGTGTGTTAACTGTGCTAGTTTTAACAGGAAACTGGCTCTGGAATATACAGAAGAGTAAAACAGGTACTTCCCACAATGATAATGATGAATTGGCATGACAGGCTGGCTCCTTTCCCCAAGCTCACCCAGAACTACAGAGGGAATACCACAGAGAAAATGGAGAAAGCTGTGAAAACCCTGAGGGGGAGGCCATGTAGAGAGGATGACTGCTGTGAGGAATGGCGCTGTGGCCAGGGCAGGAATAGACAGCAGTGGGAAACTGACTCCTGCCTCTTCCTATCACCGATCTCATCAACAGTGTGCCTGCTCCACCCCCCGGTCCCCTGTCCCCTGCAGCAACTCAGACCTCGGTCCCTGTGTCCTCATCAAGACTGAAACTGGGGTTGGACTTGTGGGGCCCAGAGAAAAACATGGGAGGCTGACTGACTTTGGGCAGCTGTTTCCCCACCGTTCCCCAGTCAAACCCTCAGGCTGGAGAATGACGACCCACAGAGTCCATCTTTTCTTCCTGCTGCACCTCTCTGGAGGGCGAGGAGTGAAGTACTGACCTGACAGGCTGTTTTGTGAGATGAAGCTGAGGCTGCCCGCCCTAGAGCTTACCCCACCCCCTGCACTCACAGGCACTAACAGAGACTGGAGTTTGGCCTTCTTCTATACATACTGTCTGACAGAAGGGGACAGGCCCAGGAGAAAATAAGCTCAGAGACTGGAATAACAAGATGCTGGAGGAACCCAACCATTTCAAAAGGAAAACACATATTATATCCGAAACCTTACCAGAAGCAGGTATTTTAGAATAGCTGATCCAATAATTTGAAATTAGCCCAACAGATATTCTAAGGAAGATATTAGCAGCATAAAACACGAATACAAGACACAAAAAAAGCAGCAGAAATAGCTGGACATGATGGCTCACACCTGTAATCCCAGCACTTTGGGAGGCAACAGTGGCTGGATCACTTGAGGTCAGGAGTTAGAGACCAGACTGGCCAACATGGTGAAACCCCGTCTCTACTAAAAATACAAAAATTAGCTGGGTGTGGTGGTGGGTGCCTGTAATCCCAGCTACTTGGGAGGCTGAGGCAGGTGAATCGCTTGAACCTGGGAGGTGGAGGTTGCAGGGACTGA
>NW_012118487.1:2859534-2862397 GCF_000951035.1 Colobus angolensis palliatus | reverse complement strand
CCATGATCTTTGACCACAACATTTTTAAGATAGAAGGTTAATACACAAATATACATTTAAAAGTCTACATATTTGGGACATTTAAAAACATATGAATTCTTCAAAGAATTAAAGAAACAATTACAATAAATGTAAAAATATCTAAAACAATGACAATGAAAATAGTACATAACAAAAACTGTATGATGAGCAATAACAGTGCTTCAAGGGAAATTTATCAGGTAAATATACCACATCATCAAAAGACTTACTGATGCTCTAGGTGGGTTTTCTCAAATTCGGGCAAAATAATATTCAACTCCTTGATGTCACTGGTTTTCATTCCTTCTGGACACCAAACGTGCACAGTGTCAGAAGTATCTAGAATATTAAGATAAGTTAACATGCTGGTTATTCATATTTTGGCTGTCGGTCCAGGGTTCTGAAAGCCTGCCACAAAAATAGTCTCACCAAATTGTAAAAGATAGCTACAGCTGATCAGAGAGGAGGCGCCGTACTCACTTCTTATCCCTGTGCACAGTCTTGCAAACCCCTACATACACTTTCACTTTAACTGCTATCTCGTTGGTTCTCCTACTTTTGCTAAAGCAACCAAAAGCATTGTTGCCTTTTAATCACCTTACTGTATCTTTATTTAGTAGTGTGCTGTTATTTAACATCACTGGGGATAAGCTCTTCATTGTTAGCTGTATTTTCTGAATTTTAATCTATCTGATAGGCCACTTGTAGGATACAGCAAGATTACTCAGTGTATTAATTTAAATAATTGTAGTAATATACAGTACTATACCAGATGGGGATCTGAAGACAGACTTTGGTTCTAGTTTGAGCTTCTTTCTTACTAGTCATAAGATCTCAGGCAAGTCAGTTAACCTTCCAGAGGCCGTTTCCTCAATGATAAATGGAATAAAAAGAATGCTCTCCCTTTTATTATGAGACTCAAGCAAGAAAATATCTGTGAATGCATTTACAAAAACTATAAATTACTATACATCTGTAAGGTGTTATTATCAATTTCCAAAGCATACCCCAATTTTTTTTTCTTTAAAAAATTTTTTTTGAGACAGGGTCTCACTCTGTTGTCCAAGCTGCGGCACAGTAGCATGCTCAGCACTCATTATAGCCTCGAAGTCCTAGGCTCAAGTGATCCTCCCACCTCAGCCTCCCAAACAGCTGAGACTACAAGTGTACGCCACTATGCCTGGCTAGTTTTGAAAATTTTTTGTAAAGGTGGGGTGCCACTATGTTGCCCAGGCTGGTCTTGAACTCCTGGGCTCAAGCAGTCTTCTCACCTCAGCCTCCCAAAGTGCTGGGATTACAGGTGCACCCACCATGCTTGGCCCCCAGTTTTTTGTATGTTAACAGAAGCCATTGGCAGGAAAGTCTACTCTTCTTCCATAATTAATTCTTTGTTTAATACTGCAAAACTGACAAACATACTGAGAGTTTGTCTCCAGATTCACAATGACCTGAGTGTAACTCTTGGCTCTGGTGGATTAGTAACAGCCACCAATTCTTTCCCACTCTTCCCTACTTCCATTCTCTTGAATCTGGGATAGCCCCCTATAACTGGCTTGATCAACAGAGCATGAAGGAGTGAAAGGCCAAGTCTCAGGGTATCTGCAGCTTCTGCTTTACACCTCCTGCAATGCTCCCTCTAGGACATCAACTGTCACATGAAATTCTGACTACCGAACAACAGGCAAGCCCAAGCTAGCCACTTAAAAAGAGGCCACATGCAGGAGGAACGAGGCACCAGATAGATGAAAACAGTCATCTTAGACCCTCCACCCTAGCTCGGCCATTAAACGAACAGAATTGCCCAAAGCAAAACTGTAAGCAAATAAAACGATGACCGTTGTCAATCAGGGGCTGGCAAACTTCAGTGAAGTGCCAGATGGTAACTACTGTTGGCTTCATGGGCCAACTGTTCAACTCTGCCATTGTAGTGTGAAGGCAGCCACAAACAATCCACAGAAGAGTGAATCTGGCTGTGATCCAATAAAAGTTCATTTTCAAAAACAGGCAATGGACTAAATTTGAATTGTAGACATAATTTTTTTTTTTTTTGAGACAGTTTTGCTTTTGTTGCCCAGGCTGAACTCTGCTTCCCGGGTTCAAGTGATTTGCCTATCTCGCCCTCCCGAGTAGCTGGGATTTACAGGCATGTGCCACCATGCCTGGCTAATTTTTGTATTTTCAGTAGAGACGGGGTTTCACCATGTTGGTCAGGTTGGTCTCGAACTCCTGACCTCAAGTGATCCACCCGCCTTGGCCTCCCAAAGTGCTGGGATTACAGGTGTGAGCCACCGTGCCCGGACTACACATAGTTTTTAGATTAGTAAGTTTTAAGGTAGTTTGTTAGGCATTAACACACCCAAAACACTGGCTGAACCCACTTATGGCTGTGTAAGCTCAGACAAGTTTTTTAACCTAAGACCTCAATTTTCTCACCTGTAAAAATGGGGGAAATAGTATCTATACTTCATAGGTTTATTATAAGAATGAGAGAGAAGATAACATTAAACACTCAGTATAATGACTGGCACATAGTAAATACTTTGCTGTCTTTGTTGCTACTAATTTATAAAATAGAAACGGTAGGAACAGAAGTTAGTAAAAAGTATTCCAATAATACTTCCAGGCCAGACCCATAACACTGTTACCCACAATTCTGCCACCACCCCAATATACTTAAATCCCTACTCACCTAAACTCAGCTCACCATGATTTTTAGAAAAACCAGTAATCTGCAAAAAGTAGTTCTGCATTGATTGATTGATTGATTGATTGATTGACTGAGACAGAGTCTCGCTTTGCTGCCCAGGCTGAAGTACAGTGGCACCATCTCAGCTCACTGCAA
>NW_012118487.1:2856043-2858113 GCF_000951035.1 Colobus angolensis palliatus | reverse complement strand
TGGTCTCGATCTCCTGACCTCGTGATCCGCCCGTCTCGGCCTCCCAAAGTGCTGGGATTACAGGCTTGAGCCACCGCGCCCGGCCAAAATTATTTTCAAAGTGCTTATATCTCTTCATATCTGCAGTGATTAAGGATCTCCACTGGCAACATCCTCATTAAATATGGACTCTTGAGAGGCTAAAATATGTGCCAAACTAGGAGGTACAAAAGAGTGTCTCACTGGAGCTGTGAATTTAAATTTCTGTGATTAGGAATGCACTCCCTCCAAATGTTTATTTTACTATTTCCTCTTCTGTAAAAATGTTGGTGTCATCTGCCCATTTTTCTACTAAGTTGTATTTTTATTGATACTCCTGTATTTTCTCTAAAAATTGTCCAATTTTACCTGTCATATTTAAGCCTTCAATTCAGAACTTTTTTTGTGTGCTGCAAGTCAGAGGCAGTCTCATTTCCTTTCCTACAGGGAAAACTCTGTCACAGAACCACCTTTCCCCACTGACTAGCAGCCAACAGTTCTGTCATACATTCATCAAGTTTCCGTATATGCAGGGTCTCTTTTCTGGTCTATCTTTTGGTGTCACCGTCCCTAAGATTAGCATTAAATGTCTGTTAGACCAGGGGTCCCCAAGCCCCCGGCCACAGACCGGTATGAGTCTGTGGCCTGTTAGGAACTGGGCCACACAGCAGGAGGTGAGTGGCAGGGTGGCGGGGCGAGTGAGCATGACCGCCCGCGCTCCACCTCCAGTCACAGTAGCGGCGGCATTAGACTCTCATGGGAGCACAAACCTCACTGTGAACTGCACATGCGAGGGATCTAGGTTGTGAGCTCCTTTTGGGAATCTAACGCCTGATGATCTGAGGTGGAACAGTTTTATCCCAAAACCATCTCCAATCCTCGTCCATGCAAAAATTGTCTGCCATGAAACCAGTCCTGGGTGCCAAAAAGTTTGGGGACTGCTATATTAGACCTGCCTATAAAACTATATAGAATTGAGGAGTTTTTGTTAGTTTAATAGAAAAATTTAAAACTAGTGTTTGAATTTGATAGTTATAGGATTATTTCAGTTTTCTTCTTCAAAATCCAGCTTCATTAGCCTTGCATTTTTCTAGATATTTATGTGTTACAATATGGGGGAGAAGAGGATATCTCCTTTTCCTCTATTTTGGCGGGGTGGGTGGATTCACTTTTAAATTTTTGTTTTTAATTGACACATAGTAATTGTACATATTTATGGGTACAGTGTGATGTGTCAATACATATATGTATTGTCTAAAAAATCAAATTAGGGCATTCAGCATATCCATCACCTCATACATTTATCATTTGTTTGTGGTAAGAAGACTAAAAATCCTCTCTTCTAGCTGTTTTGAAACGTGTAACACTGTTAACCATAGTCACCCTACTGTGCAAGAGAACACCTGAACTTATACCTCCTATCTAACTGTAACTTTGTACCCACTGACCAGCCTCTCCCTCTCCCCGCTCCCCACTAGCCTCCCCTATCTATTTTAAATTTATTCACATCAAGTTGTTCATTGTATTCTTAGTAACATTTAAACTGTGCATTTAAACATTTAAACTTCTGGTAGGAGTATAAAATTATGTTATACAACCACTTTGGGAATGCAGTTTGCAAAGTTTGGCAGTTTCTTGTAAAATTAAACATATGCCTACCCTATGACTCAGCAACTTCACTCCTTTTTATTTACCCAAGAGAAATGAAAACATATGTTCACAAAGAAATGTGTATAAAAATGTTCACTGGCTGGTTGCAGTGGCTCACACCTGTAATCCCAGCACTTTGGGAGGCTGAGGCAGGAGGACTGCCTGAGTCCAGGAGTTCAAGACCAGCCTGGGCAACATAGCAAGACCCCATCTCCACACACAATAAAGAAGACATTAGCCAGGCATGGTGGCGCACGCCTGTAGTCCTAGCTACTTGAGAGGCTGAGATGGGAGGATTGCTTGAGCCCAGAAGTTGGAGGCTACAGTGAGCCATGATTACACCATTGCACTCCAGCCTGGGCAACAGAGCGAGACCCTATCTCTAACAAAAAGAGAGAAGGA
>NW_012118487.1:2833699-2855848 GCF_000951035.1 Colobus angolensis palliatus | reverse complement strand
GGGTGCATCATGAGGTCAGGAGATTAAGACCATCCTGGCCAACGTGGTGAAACCCCATCTCTACTAAAATACAAAAAATGAGCCGGGCGTGGTGGCGTGGGCCTGTAGTCTCAGCTACTCAGGAGACTGAGGCAGCAGATTCGCTTGAACCTGGGAGGCGGAAGTTGCAGTGAGCTGAGATCAAGCCACTGCACTCCAGCATGGCAACAGAGCAAGACTCAGTCTCAAAGAAAAAAAAAAAAAGTTCACAGCAGCTTTATTCAAATAGCCAAAACCTGAAAACAACTCAGGTTGTCCATCAGTAAGAGACTGGATCAACTGTGGTGTAATCATACAGTGGAATAAGCTCAGTAATAAAAATGATACCAAACAACATAGATGGATTCCAAAAAGCTACGCTGAGTGAAAGAAGCCTTACACAAAAGAGTATACACTATGAGATTCCATCTACACAAAATCCCAGAACAGGCAAAACTAACCCATGGCAGAAAAAACGTCCCTGAAGCCACTGCCTCCGGAGATATGGGGTGGGGACTGACATGAAAGAGGCATGGGAGAACTTTCTGGAGTAAAGACTTCAGATGTTGACAGCGGCTTGAGTTACACATTGTACTGCATGTACATTTTATATTCAAAGAAAAAACTGTAAACACAACGAACTTCAGTTAATCATGTGCATACTTAAGTATTCCAGAGGAAGTACTGATGTCTACATTATTTTAAAATGCCTTAAAAACTGGATTAATGGATTAATACTTGCTTTACTACCTAATAAAGTAAATAATAAAATGTTAACTGTAAAATCTAAGTAGTGGGTATATGAATATATAAATTTTTTTCCACGTTAGTTGTATGCTGAAAATTTTCATGACAAAATGTTAGAAAAAAATGTTACTTCAAATTCACATATTCCTAATTTTTAAAAGTGGCAATTTTATGTACTTAAAATTTACAACTATAACAAATTAAGAATAGGGTCTTATTTCTCTCATGAAATTCCTGAATGAGTGACAAAATATAAAACATCATTCTCTACCTGAGCCTACGGCTTTACTTCTTGATTTCTTGCCATGAGACATCTTCCCTTTTTTCTGAGTTTTCTACAAAAAAAAAAAAAGCATTAAGGTTTTAAGAAGTTTTCTTTCTCTTAAAACATAAGGATTAAGACTGTTACCAAACTGTCATTCAATATTTTAGCTGGGCATAGTGGCTCATGCCTGTAATCCCAGCACTTTGGGAGGCTGAGGTAGGCAGATCACTTGAGGTCAGGAGTTCCAGACCAGCCTGGCCAACATGGTAAAACCCCACCTCTACTAAAAATACAAAAATTGCCAGGGTGTGGTCGCACATGCCTGTAGTCCCAGCTACTGGGGAGGCTGAAGCAGAAGAACTGCTTGAACCTGGGGGGAGTCAGAGGTTGCAGTGAGCTGAAATTGCACCACTGCACTCCAGCCTGGGTGACAGAGCGAGACTCCACCTCAAGAAAAAAAAAACACTTTAGCTACAATTCTCATTTAGTTCTAAAACAGATTAGTTATATAAATTATCTACATTAATATAAGGAAGCATTGCAAACAAAACCATCACAAAATAAGAGCAAATAAAACTTTCAGTTGACTTATAACAATTGTTGCCTTGATGGAAAAGTTGAACTTTTATTACTTAGGATAACAACATGTGGAATCAGCTCAAATTTCTGTTCCAGCTACGGTGAAGTAACAGCTTCCAAACTAGCTCGCTTGCCATAAACAACCATAAAATGGGGGAAAAGGGGTGGCAATTTTATTCAGGCATTGGACAACAGGCAATACAAGACTGAGTTCCAGGAGAAAGGGGAAACTTGGAAGGTGAACCCTATGACTACCATGCCCACTCCACACACACAGAGTTTCTAAATGGGGTATAGTGAGCTGAAGTCTAAGCAGGACATGACAATCCTACCCAGCTGAGAGGCACTTGGAATAAGCTGCTCAGGAGAGCACAGGTGCCTGTGGAGCGGGGGTCCTAAGAGGCCTTGTCTAAGTACTGCCCACGTGCCGGGTGAGACCACATAAAGCCTACCAGAAAACGCTATCATGAGGATAACAACATAGTTGATAATGAAGGACAAGCAGCATTGGGGGCACAGGACAAGGTAAATGTACATGGGAAAGAGACAACTCACGGCTCATCAGAAACCATGGCGACCAGAAGACAACAGAATGGTATAAAGAGCTAGGGAATAAATCTGTCAACTCAGAATTCCACAGCCAGTGAAATATCCTTCAAAAACAGAGTTGAAATAAAAACACTTCCAGATAAACAAAATCTGAGAGAATTTGTCACCAGCAGACCTGCCATGAAAGAAATGCTAGAAGATATTCTGTAGGCTGATGGAAAAAGATAACAAATGGAAACTAGTATCTATAGGCAGGCAATCAGTGAACTGGAGAGAGGAACTGGTAGAAGACTACAGAGCTGCTGCTTCTCATATTTTTTTTAAAAAAACAACTCTTTCAAGCAGAAATGACAATACTGTAAGGTTAGATTTGTAACACAGAAGTAAAACACGACAAAACAGCCCAGAGGATGGGGATGGATAAATGGAATTACACATAATATTGTTACGTAATCACATTTATGTAGTGGAAGGTAGTTAATTGTCAAGTAGAATGCATGAAGTGATAACACACTGATTCTAAATAGACTTTGCTAATTTAAGGATGTACATTTTTAACCCAGGAGCAACCACTGAAACAAATTTAAAAAGGTATAGCTAAGGAGTCAATAGAGAAAATAAAATGGAATACAAAAACAACATTCAACTAATCCAAAATGAGTTCTAAGAGAGAGAGAAAACAGGAGCAAATGGAAAACAGAGTATGGTAGATGTGAACCTCACCATATTTAAAATTACATCAAAAGTCAATGGACTTTTAGCAGAAGTTAAAAAAAATACCTCCTCTAAGTAACTGATAGATCAAGCAGACCATCCCCCATCACCAAAAACAAGAGTAAGGAGACAAAATCTCTGAACTACACTTGACCTCAACTGACATTTACAGAACACAACTGCAAATTCAAGTGCACATGGGATGTTCACCAAGACAGATCAACAACAGAGATCATAGTTTGGTTCAATTTGTGTAAAGACAGGAAATAAAAATAAGAATATACATTCGTATTTGTTTACATGTACAAAAGGAAATTTGAAGGATATATAAGAAAGTATAAGGTTACCTGTGTGTATGTTTAGCAGGTGGAAAGGTGAAGAAGACAGGGTAGCAGGGACAACTTACTATACTTCAAAAAGTTTTCAAACATGAGCATAAATTATTTATTCAAGTTAGCCCAAGTGAATTAATCACATATTAAGAACTTGACCAAAAGATATTATATGTCAAGAATTTTAGAACCAATAAGACCCAGAATTCTTTGTTTTTTGAGACTGAGTCTCACTCTATTGCCCAGTATAGTGGCACGGTCTCAGCTCACTCCAACCTCTGCCTCCTGGGTTCAAGTTGATTCTCCTGCTACAATCTTCTGAGTAGCAAGGATTACAGGCATGCACCACCACACCCGGCTAAATTTTGTATTTTTAGTAAAGACGGGGTTTTGCCATGTTGGCCAGGCTGGTCTCAAACTCCTGACCTCAGGTGATCCGCATGCCTTGGCCTCCCAAAGTGGTAGGATTACAGGCATGAGCCACCGCGTCTGGCCTAAGACCCAGAATTCTTATCAGCAGTTTTTTTTCTAAGGAAATGATCTAAGGAATGCATGAATATTTAGCTACAACTAAATTCATCAAAGCACTTATAATTTTTTAAATAGCCATTCTTCATTAGTAAGAGATTAACTATGGCATGTCATGAACGGAATGTTACGCATTGTTGAATACTTAATAACAAGTATATGGTCTCAGGGTAATTAAAGCTCACTGAAACGACTGAACAGCATAGACCAAAAAACATGGTTATTTTGGGTTATGGAATCATAGGTGATTTTATCTTCTTTTCCATATCTTCTAGTTTTTGTGTGTGTGTTTTTTTTTAAAGACGGAGTCTTGCTCTGTCACCCAGGCTCGAGCGCAATGGTGCAATCTCAGCTCACTGCAACCTCTGCCTCCTGGACTCAAGCGATTCTCCTGCCTCAGCCTCCTGAGTAGCTAGGATTACAGGCATGCGCCACTGCATCCAGCTAATTTTTGTACTTTTAGTAGAGATGGGGCTTCACCACGCTGCCCAGGCTGGTCTTGAACTCCTGACCTCAGGTCTCCCAAAGTGCTGGGATTACAGGCGTGAGCCACTGCACCCGGCCATACCATCTAGATTTTCTAAAACAAACATTTTTATTACATTAAGGAAAATATAAAATTTATCTTTGAAAAGATATGAAGGAAAGAGAAAATGCTTCATTTTCTTTCCCAAAATTTTTCAATAAACCTTTTTTGCTCTCCTTGGGGATGGCTGACATTCTTACCGATTGACTTTCTATTGCCAAGTTCTCTTTTTCAACAGAGGGCTGGGCACTAAGGGGTCCTGTCTTTGTAGAAGTGACCGACTCAGCTGGTTTCTCTGAAAGTTCTGAAGATGCTGTGGTTGGAATAATCTCATGACGCTGTGTATTTGTTTTCTCTGCTGATTTAACTTTTCTTCTTGTATCACTTCCTTCAGTGCTTTCAGAGTCATCACTAATGGGCTTGAGCTTTCTTCCTGGCTGTGTAAAAGAAAAAAACAGCACTACTTATTTAGAAAATAGAAATGCTCATGATTCTTACTGTAATAGTAGAAAACCATATATACAGTCCACATTACTCACTTCTAAACTGAACATAATAGGAAGACAGCAACATAATTAATGGATAGGACAGGAAACCTAAATCAAAGGTTACGATAAACACTCCCAACAATTCACTCTGCCTTTTAAAATCACGACCTAACCACAGTACAAGAATGCTATGAAAATTGACAAAGTACATAGAGATGTGAGACCTCTTTAATGAAAAACACTTCAGATACAAAAATATTTTGTTTTTTACTATAAAGTATATTCTAAAAATAGAACTTTATTGGTTCTATTTAAATGGTTATTTTGGGTTATGGAATCATAGGTGATTTTATCTTCTTTTCCATATACGGAATATTTTCTCTATTTGCAGTCAATCTAAAGAGGAAATGAAATATTTCATAGAACATTTTCTCTATTTGAATCCAATCAAACTGTAATATATTACAAATTAAAATAGAAGAGCGAATACTCCTACATACCTTTTTTGCAGTCATTTTTACAGATTCCATTTCACTTGCGTCATCTCCAGAAGTGTCTGAACTGTAAAAAGTACAAGTCACCAATATCTTGTACACATTCCATTTATATTCGCATGTCTTCTCTAACTTGCTCATCCAACACGAAAACAGACTCAATTTAATGAGGAAATATCCTACTTGTCACATACAAGCCTGCCATGTTCCCAGGTTTACTGCTGCCTCCCACATCGTCCCATACCCGGGCCACATGAGTTTATCCCAGACAAGCAAGTAACCTGTTCCATTGCTGCAGCACCTGTGGTGATGTCTGAGAACTGCACTTTTCTCCAAGTTACCAGTCCCAGGCATATGGGCCATCATTTGTACTAAAAGCTAATCCACTAGGCCCATCCTTAGGTGATAGAAAAGGGAACACCTTTTATCCTTTAAAAAGGAAAAAAATAGTCCTAACTTCAGATGGGATATGAAAATTCATCTTTTCATTCTGTTCAATACAACAAATTTATTTAACACCAACCTCAAAATACAAAGTACAGTGAATAAAATTACTTTAAAATTGAGAGGTTTTCCTTCAAAGGGTTCACTGTCTAGCAGGAAGGCCAAAGATAGTGCAGAGTGATGACCTGGCAAGCACCTGACAGAGAAGATGATGTGGAGACACAGCTTGGGTATTAGGAAAGGCATCACAGTTATGACACTTGGCGGTGACCGGTAAAAAACTTTTTTCAGGAAAACAAGTGTGGAGAAGGACATTTAAAGCAGATGGAAAAGTTAATGTAAAAGCATGGTGGTGTAAAACAGCCCGGCACGTTCAAGAAACGTGTAACAGAGCACGGATAAAATGTATTTTCTAAGAGAAGATAACAAACGCTCGGGAAAAGCCAAAGGCTATGACTGAAGGGCTGCAGGGTACCCACATAGGCATGCTGCACGGATCTCCTATGGTCAGCGCCAGCCTCCAGCTGCAGTGTCTTCTAGATCCACTGCAGCACCTTCTGGATCCACTGCAGCATCTGGGCAGAGGCTACTGCTGTGGGCAGTCTTTAGCCAACAAGTAAGTACAGCAAGGGTCTGGGGCCTCAACGTTTCTGCCTGATACAGGCCAGGCCTCCTTTTTAACAGTCCTCACTCTTCCAGAGCTCTGCAGTGGCTTGTTCAGAACTGTAGGCACTGCAGTGCAATTTGAGACCATCTCTGCCCCATCCTGCTTCTTCCAACTTTACCCTTCACAGATATCACTAATAAACCCCTTCCATTCCTAACTGCCTCAGTGTCTACTCACCCAAGGATCTAAACTGGCATGGGGGCCCTCTATGCCATGCATACAGGCAAAGGGGAGCCCTAACAGGAGGTGGACGTAGGAGTAAGACGGGACTGGGGTTTCAAAAGATCACTCTGGAAGGTGTATGGGAAGGTAGGCCAGAGGAAGCTGGCACGAGAGATAAGGACACCAGACAGGAAACTACCGCAGGAATGCTGGTAAAAGTGAAGTCCCCAAACCATGGCAGCCACAGGGAGGTGGCAGAGGTGCGGAAAGGAAAAATGGATTCTCAAGGTAGTCACAGGCCAGAAAAATAGGACTGGCCAGACAGAACATACCAGGACTGATTCCCAGATTGCTGGATTGGAGGGAACTGGGTGAATGGCAAGACTATTAATCTAGAGAATACCAAAGGAGTTCACTGACACTAGATGAGAAGGAAAAGGAGCTCAGTTTTGCCTTTGTTGAGTGAGGTGCCTATGGGCATCTAGAGAAATACGGCCAATGTGCAAGACATCTTGGAACTCAGGAGAGGGTCTGGACAACAGACAAACTTGAGAAACAGTGGCACACAGGTAGTTAAAACCATGAGCGTGAACTGGGGTTGGATGGAGAAGAGAGGGCCACAGAAGAGAGGGCTGAGAACAGAATTGTCTACACATAAAGAAAAACAAACAGGAGAGGAAACAGCCAGGAGCAGGATGGTGAACAGAGGGCTCCACTGATTGTCCCCGCAGGAACACCAAGTTTGACAACTATCTACACAAAGGGAGCACCTTCACAGGAAACAGAAGTCAGCTGAGTACACACAGTGCCTGTTTTTGACTTCCTATCGCTGAAAGAGGCACTGAAGAGGGTAGGAAAGAGTCTACAATCGCTGACGCTACCCCTTCCCCATCTCCGACAGTGGCTGCATGGCAGAGAATCTGTGCTCTTAGAGGGAGAGTGCAGTGATTTTGAAGCTTTGCTTTGAAATCAGCGCTGTCCTGTAACAGTGGAAAGCAGAACCAGGCTGAACTAAACTGATGATCACACACGGAGGGAGCATTTGGACTAGTCCCGGTGTGAGGGGAATTGCCCATCTTGGCAGGGGGAGGTAGAGCTCTGACAAGCCTTGCCACTGTGGGTTCAAGTTCTCTGGGGCCCCACGTGAGCCTGAGGGTCAGTCTAGGCCACAAGGATGGCAACTCCTAGTGCTGAGCTGGGCTTGGAGCCAGCGGACTGTGGGGGCATGAGACCTACTGAGACACCAACCAGTGTGGCTAAGGGTGTGCTGGCATCACCCCTCTCCTAGGCACAGGCAGCACAGCCCATGGCTCCAAAAGAGACCTCTTTCTTCTGCAAGAGGAGAGGAGAGAGAAGAGTGGAGAGGACTTTGTTTTCCATCTTGGATACCAGTTCAGCCACAGTAGCACAGGGCACCAGTCAGGGTCATGAGACCCCCTAATGCAGATCACAACACCTAAGTCCCTTCAAATATCTGGAAAGCCTTCCCAAAAAGGATGGATCCAAACAAGCCCAGACTCCAATGACTACAATAAATACCTGACTCTTCAATGTCCAGACACTGATAAACATCCATAAGCATCAAGACCATCCAGTAAAACATGACCTCATCAAATGAACTAAATAAGGCACCAGGGACCAATACTGGGGAAACAGCAGATACGTGACCCTCTAGACAGAGAATTCAAAATAGCTGTTTTGAGGAAACTCAAAGAAATTCAAGATAACACAGAGAAGGAATTCAGAATTCTATCAGATCACTTTAACAAAGAATTGAAATAATTTTTAAAAATCAAGCAGAAATTCAGTAGTTGAAAAATGTAGCTGACATACTAAAGAATACATTAGAGTCTCTTAATAGCAGAATCTATCAAGCAGAAGAATTAGTGAGCTTGAAGACAGGCTATTTGAAAATACAGAGGAAAGAAAAGAAAAAAGAAAAAGCAGTCATGAAGCATGCCTACAGGATCTAGAAAAAAGCTTCAAAAGGGCAAATCAAAGAGTTACTGGCCTTAAAGAAAGGTAGAGAAAGGGGGGTAGAAAGTTTATTCAAAAAGGTAGTAACAGAGAACTTCCTAAACCAAGAGAAAGGTATCAATATTCAAGTACAAGAAGGTTATACAACCAACACCAAGCAGCTTTAACCCAAAGAAGACTACCTCAAGGCATTTAATAATAAAACACCCAAAGGTCAAAGATAAGGAATCTAAAAGCAGCAAGAGAAAAGAAACACATAACTTAGAATGGAGCTCCAATATGTCTCGCAGCAGACTTTTCAGTGGACACCTTACAGGCCAGGAGAGAGTGGCATGATATATTTAAAGTGTTGGAGGAAAAAAACTTGTACCCTAGAAGAATATATCTGGTGAAAATATCCTTCAAACATGAAAAAGAAATAAAGACTTTTCCAAACAAAAGCTGAGAAATTTTATCAACTCCAGACCCATCCCAAAAGAAATGTTAAAGGGAGTAATTCAAGCAGAAAGAAAAGGACATTAATGAGCAGTATAAATCATCCGAAGGTATAAAACTCACTGGTAATATTAAGTACACGGAAAAAGATAACACTGTAGCTGATGTGTGCAAACTACTCTCATTGTAAGTAGAAAGACTAAAAGATGAACCAATCAAAAATAACAACTTTTCAAAACATAAACAGTACAATAAAAGTAAAAACAAAAAGTTAAAAAGTGGAGGAGCAAAGTGAAAGTGTAGAGTTTTTATTAGTTTTTTTTTGCTTGTTTATGAAAGCAGGGTTAAGTTGTTAACGGCATAAAATAATGGGTTATATGGCAGTACCTGTTAGCCTCATGGTAACCTCAAATAAAAAATACAACAAATACATAAAAAGACCAAGAAATCACACTGCCAGAGAAAATCACCTTTACTAAAAGCAAGACAGGAAGGAAGGAAGAGAGGGCCACAAAACAATCAGAAAACAAATAATAAAATGGCATGAGTAAGTCCCTGCTTAGCAATAATAACACTGAATGTAAATGGACTAAACTCTCCAATCAAAAGACATAGAGTGGCTGGATTGGGGGGGAAAAAAAGACCCAATGATTTGTTGCCTACAAGAAACACATTTCATCTATAAAGATACACACAGACTGAAAATAAAGGTACGGAAAAAGATATTCCATGTCAATGGAAAACAAAAAAAGGGCAGAATAGCTATACTTATTTCAGACAAACTAGATTTTGAGACAGAAACTGTAAGAAGAGACAAAGAAGGTCACTACGTAATGACAAAAGGGGTCAAATTCAGCAAGAGGATACAACAATTTTAAATATACATGCACCCGGAACACCCAGATGAAGCTAATATTATTAGAGCTAAAGGGAGAGACAGACCCCAATACATTAGCTGGAGATTTCAACACCCCACTTTCAGCACTGGAGAGATCTTCCAGACAGAAGATCAATAAAGAAACAGCAGACTTAATCTGCACAGTAGACCAAATGGACCTAACAGATATTTATAGAACATTTCATCCAACAGCTTCAGAATACACATTCTTTTCGTCAGCATATGGATCATTCTCAAGTACAGACCATGTGATGGGTCACAAAACAAGTCTTAAAACATTTTTAAAAAACTGAAATATCAAGTATCTTCTCTGTGGAATAAAACTAGAAATCAATAACAAGAAGAATTTTGGAAGTTATACAAACACACAGAGAAAAAGTGTTAATGAAGGACCAGTGGGTCAATTAAGAGATTAAGAAGGAAGCTGAACAATTTCTTGAGACAAATGATAATGGAAACACAACATACCAAAACCTATGGGATACCACAAAAGCAGTACTAAGAGGGAAGTTTACAGCTGTAAGTGCTTACATCAAAAAAGAAAATCTTTAAATAAATAACCTAATGATGCATCTTAAAGAACTAGAAAAGCAAGAACAAACCAAATCCAAAACTAATAAAGATCAGCTTTTACAAATAAATCTATAAATTTACCTCAACCCAATAAAGATTGTAACTTTGCTTTTAACTTAACAAGTAGCTCTTAAAAGTCATTTAAAAAAATGAGAAAAGCTGCATTTATACCTCAGAAGAATAGAAAAGATCAAGGATTTTAATACAAATCATACAAGTTCTAAAAGAAAACATGAAGGGAGACATCTTCCTAACTATGACTCAAAATCCCTAAACGCTGAGTGATAAATATATCACTGCATCTAAATAAAACTAAACATTTTCTATGTTGGAAAAAAAAACACCACCATTAGGTGTTTTGTCAAAAGACAGATGAACCAGTTAAAAAAAAAAAAAAAAACTGTAACATAGGGCTAATCTCACTAATGTTTAAATGAAGTCATGAAGAAAATGACCAACATCAACTAAAGTAAAAAGGATATAAACAGTTTGCAGAAAGACAAATTTAAGAGCTTTTAAATGATTGCTGCTCAATCATTCCTAAGAAGAATACAAATTAGAACTAGGCTGGGATAGCATTTTTGACCTATCACATTGGCAGAAATCCAAGTTTGATCTCACTTTGGTGGCAATGTGGCAATAACTATAAAAATGACAAACACACATTTCATTTGACTCAGAATTTCACTTTTATGACTATATCCTATAGATACACAAGCACAAGTGTGAAATGGCACTCCCAGTGGCACTGGGAGTGAGAGTACAGACTGGAAACAGCCTGATTGCCCATTCATACAGGACTGGATAATCACACTAAGGAACACTCAGGCTGTGGAAAGGGTAGAAGAATGAGAAAGCTCCATGTGTACTGACATGTAAAGATCTCTAAGATATAGTAAGTGAAAAAAGCTAGGTAGAACCTATGCTGCCTTTTGTACACAAAAAAGGGGTTAAAATGTATTTCATATTTACTTTTATATGCACCAAGAAATTCTGGAAGGACATATGAGAAAATAATAAGGGAGAGGGAAGAAGTGGGTTCTAGGAGCTAGATGGATAGTAGACATGATATGAGGACTTACTATACACCTTTTTATATTTTTAAACCATGTGAATGTTTACTCAAAGCATTCCTCTTTAAAAATTACATTCACCACTGTTTAGAGTGCATGTTTTCCAAATGTATGACTTCTATTGATTTTCAGTAACATATAAAACTGGAGTCAGCCAGGAGCGGTGGTTAACACCTGTAATCCTAGCACTTTGGGAGGCCAAGGTGCACAGATCACGAGATCAGATCAAGACCATCCTGGCCAACATGGTGAAACCCCATCTCTACTAAAAAATACAAAAATTAGCTGGGCATGGTGGCACGCGCCTGTAGTCCAAACTACTCAAGAGGCTGAGGCAGAAGAATTGCTTGAACCGAGGAGGCGGAGGTTGCAGTGAGCCGAGACAGCGCCACTGCACTCCAGCCTGGTGACAGAGTGAGTCTCCAAAATAACCAAGTACTACAAAACTTCTCTAGTATAAACAATCTCAAAATGACTTCTCAGATTTCTGCCCAACTGGCATATTTGTTTTAAAACTGCAGTTTTGGCTGGGCGCGGTGGCTAACGTCTGTAATCCCAGCACTTTGGGAGGCCAAGGTGGGCGGATCATGAGGTCAGGAGATCGAGACCAGCCTGGGTAACATGGTGAAACCAGTCTCTACTAAAAATACAAAAAAATTAGCTGGGCGTGGTGGTGGGCGCCTATAGTCCCAGCCACTCGGGAGGCTGAGGCAGGAGAATGGCGTGAACCTGGGAGGCGGGGCTTGCAGCGAGCCCAGATCACGCCACTGCACTCCAGCGTGGGAGTCAGAGCAAGATTCCATCTCAAAAAAACAAATAAATAAACAAACACTGCACTTTTGATACTTGCTAAATACATTTAGTAACTAGAACTGACCTATTACCCAATAGAGGTCCATAAGTCAAAGAGCTGCTCTAGATAACAACTTAAAATGAGTACTAGTTATCGAAGCGTTCTGCATTATATAATTTGCTCCCAAGTTTTCTCTATGAAATCATTTTTATAGAGATTTTCCTGACCTATATGTTCACATAAATCTGAAAGACTCAAACCAATGCACCTGAGGGACAACGCATCTGAAACAGGCTTTGTATTGCTTTGTAATTATCACCTACCATATACAAGGAAACATCTCATTTGTGATAATTAAGAGAATCTGTAAATGAAAGAGACCTCCCAAAAATCACCTAAAATTTTATGCTCATAAAATCTTTCCCTACTTTCTTATTTGACTCAAAGCTAAATTATCTTCCTAGGCATGATTTCTAGGATAATCAGGTGTGAATTCTGTCAGTTATCACAGCTATTATAATTATCGTAAGTAATTGTCAATTATTAATAAAATTTTTATGCCTCAGTTCTCTTGAGAAAAAGCGTAACAAGTTGGCTCAAAGTATCTTAAAATGCTTTCTTTTTATTAGCTTCTATCTCAGAAATCCCATTAACCATGAATAAACAATTGCTTGAAATATACCAGTACCTTATTTTTGCTTCTTTTCCTGGAGGAGTTGAAGGGATAGACAGTCCACAAAGTTTGGAGAATTCTTCTTCATCAGCATATATAGCTGTGCTATGTAAAGGAGGATCTTTCAAAAGACAAAAAAGAAGACAACTTTAAAAGTCTGGCTATTTGGGCAATACTGAAGTTTATTCCCTTACAATGGAGTACAAAACAATCTTTGTTCAACTAACAAAATCAAAATCAATTAAACAGGCCACTTCCCAAATGTTTTTGATCTCACACCTCAACAATAAAAATGTTAAACCCTATCACCAACAAACACATGAATATTTATGAATAATAAACCTTTATTACCGCACTTATATGGAATTATTTTTGGTGTTTGAAACAGGGCCTCACGCTGTTGCCCAGGCTGGAATGCAGTAGTGTGATCTCAGCTCACTGCAGCCTGGAACACCTAAGCTCAAGTGATCCTCCTGCCTCAGCCTCCTGAATAGCTGGGCCTACAGGCACATGCCACCATGCCCAGGTAATTTTTAAATTATTTGTAGAGACAGGGTCTCACTATGTTGCCCAGGTTGGGGAAATTTTAATGAGATAAAAATATAAATCGGAAATCTAACATTTTCTTTCCTCATCCCTGTCAGGTGTCATACACTCTGCATTAGAAACCACTGCATTAAACTATAAACTCTACAGGCCTCGAGAGGTCACCTCACAAAGTGCCCTGCATATAGCGGGCACAGAGTATTTTTTAATGAAAAGCCCTTTGGGGAGATTCCAGGCCGCCCTTCAACTTAAAGCCTTTTGGGGAGATTCCAGGCCTCCCTTCAACTTAAAAAGGAAATTCTGGCTGGGCACGGTGGGTCACACCTGTAATCCCAGCACTTTGGGAGGCTGAGACAGGTGGACCACCTGAGGTCAGGAGTTCAACACCAGCCTGGCCAATATGGCAAAGCCCCATCTCTACTAAAAAATACAAAAATTAGCCAGGCGTGGTGTGGAGGGGAGGGGAGCGCCTGGAATCCCAGCCACTCGGGACGCTGAGGCAGGGAGAATTGCTTGAACCCAGGAGATGGAGGTTGCAGTGAGCCGAGATCACGCCGCTGCAGTTCAGCCTAGGTAAGAGAGCAAGTCTTTGCCTCATAAAAAAAAAAAAAATATTCTGACTCAGGCTACCTTAAAGACATTATGCTAAATGAAATAAGCCAGTTACCAAAGAACCAACTATTGTATGCTTCCTTTTACATCAGATTCCTAGAAAGCAAAATGATGGTTGCCAGGAGTTGAGGGGAGGGGAGAACGGGAAGTTGTTTAATAGATAGAGCGTTTCAGTTAGGAAAGATGAAAAAGTTCTGGAGACGGATGGTGATGATGCTTGCACAACAATGTGAATGTATTTATCTGCTACAGAGTTAACACACTTAAAAAAGGTTAAAATGGTAAACTATATTTTACCACCCATATCCCCCACCAATACACTCACACCCACAATGAGGTGCTGGGATGGCTAGAATAAAAAATTCAGTAAGTTTCGGTGAAGCTGTGCAGAAACAACAACTCTCATACACTGCCGTGGAATTATAAAGTCATGTAGCTGCTTTGTAAAACAGTTCCTTAAAAAGTTATAAATAGAATTACCATAGGACTCAGCAATTCTGCTCCCACTATATGCCCAAGAGAAGTGAAAAAAGCCCACACAAAAACTCATACACAAATGTTCACAGCAGCATTATTCATAGTGGCCAAAAAATAGAAACCACCTAAATGTAACTGATAAATGGATAACAAGTTGTGGTATATTCAAACAATGGAGTATTGCTGAGCTATAAAAACGTGTAGGAATGAAGTAGATACACACTACAACATGGACAAACCCTAAAAACACAAACTAAGTAAAAGAAGCCAGTCACAAAGGACCAGAGTCTAGGATTCCACTGATATGTACAGAAATGGTAAATCTGTAGAGACAGGAAGGAGATTCATGGCTGCCAGGGGCTTGAAGGAAGGGGGAAGAGGGAGTGACCACTCATGGGTACAGGGTTCTCTACAGGATGATAACAATTTTCTGGAATTAGATAATGCAGACAGTTGTACAACCTTGTGAATAAACTAAAAACCAATGATGTGTACACTTTAAAAGGGTGAATTTTATGATGTGAATTCATTTCCATTTTTTAAATTATGGGGTTTTAGGTTCAGATCTTTTAGATTTACATTTTAGACAAATAGGACATTTTTATCAAGTCATAATAAAAGACATTATTCTGGTGAATATATTTCACCTTATAAAATGTATAATATTTTCTTTTATTAACAAAAAATTAAACCAAAGCCTTCAAAATTTTCTTAAAACTTATTCCAGCAAAAATGCCTGACTACTACAGTTCTAGATGTGGGGGCACATGGCATTTTCTCTGTCATTCCTGGCCTCTGAAGTGCCCAGTGACACAAGCAGCTCACCCTGACAACTCACACACTCCTGGCCAGCCAGGTACTGACCTTTTACCTCATACTCCAAGGAACACAGGTGAAGCTCTCCCACTGGCTCTCCCGAAGTATCCCCTGCCTCCATGAGTTTAGGACAAAGGAAAATGACCCATACTCTTCTCCTCCCTAAATTAATGGCTCTATCAAATGTTAGAATGAAGTGAGAAATGTATTCTATGTTCCTCCTGTTAGAGAGTACTATAGTAAGTGTCCCTCATGTGACTGGATTGTTAACGAATACCACTAGAAGAGTGCCACCACTTTGATAATGTTCTTAGTTTCAATGTACCTAGACGTGAGAAAAATTAATTCAAATTATCAAGTACTCCCCTGAGAATATTATATTTACATGCAGGCAACTAATTTTTATATTTGAAGATATTTCTATTTTTTATTATATCTGGCCTAAATGTTGTTGCTTTAGAGTTATGTTAGGATAAAGATTTAAAGTACTAACCAAAGGTCTCATCAGGTTCTTCATCTTTCTCATTTTCACCCAGCCTGCCAATGCTTGAGACATCAGAATTATCAGGAAAGTCGAACACGTCAATAGGCTTGCACTTTTGACCAGTTTTCTAAAAGTGAATAAAGTTGAAGTTATTGAGTTGGCTCTCACAAAGAACAACAGGCTGATTTATGCAGCAAGAATATTCTTGTAATCACTGCTGCCTAAGGAAGCAATCCTTAAGCATGGGGTGATGGATTCACTACCTACCCCGATTGGGTCATTATACAACATAGACATGTATGGCAAGATCACATCATACCCCACAAATGTGTACAATTACAATGTTTCAGGTGAAATAAAAAGAAGCAAGCTAACACTTTTTGGGGACACAGACTCTTTTGATAACCTAAGGCAAGGATTGGCAAACTTTTTCTATAAAGGACCAGAAAGTAAATTATTTTAGGCTTTGCAGGCTATAAGATTTCTCTTTTGACTACTAACTCAATCACTGTCATGTGAATGATGACAGTAACCACACAGAAAAGAATGAGCATGGCTGTGTTCCAATACAATTTGACTTTTGAACACTGTAATTTGAATTTAATATCCTGTTCACATGTTATGACATAGTCTTTTCATTTTATTTCAACCATTAAAAGATGTAAACACCATTCTTAGCTCGCAGGGATATACAAAAACAGGTGGCAGGCTAGATTTGGCCCATGGACCAGTTTGCCGACACCTCTGACCTAGGGAAAGTGATGGGTCCTATCTCCGGAAATATGCCCATATACCCAAAAGTTCATAAACAGTTTTAAGGGTACACATGGGTTAAAAACTCCTAAAGGACACCAGGGTTTACAGTTCAATATACTGATACGCCCATGAAGTCTGCTACCCCAAAACTAATGAAACATGAAAACATATATAAAATGAGAAAAACTTTCATGGTAGTTCCAGAAAATGTGGAAGGGTAGTATTAACAGATACGAAAATAAGAAAATTCTGGCAAGTATAAAGGAGGTAAAATAAAATTGGCAAACCATATACAAACTTGTCCATTCAGATGCCCCCAGTAAAAGAATCATTCCTGGAGTGCTTGTGGGTGGAATGCAAAGAGAGCTGGCAGGTCTTCCAGCCCCTCCCAAGGCATAGGGGGCCTCCACCACATGTAAGGCACTGCCTTGCAGAGGGAAGGACAGGAAAGCTGAATCCATTCCAGGCACTCTGGGCTTCCAGCTAAGGCTGGAGCTTAGATAAATCCCTCCGATGCACACCGGACTTTGGCTACCAATGGCAGGGGCAAAGCAGGACAGCTGAGAGAAACCCACCCAAAGAACCTGCGAAGTAATGCTGGGGTGGGAGCAGAGAGCTGAGCAAAATTCTGCAGGGGGATCCCAGGGTTTCCCAGAGGGGAAGAGAGCTATCCTATCCTCTTCAGGATGGGGTTAAGGACTATGCAGGACAAAGAAAGCCCAGGGCAGAACAAGCAGAAGTAACTCCTTCCAGGGTGCCTGGCACTGTCATACACTGTTAATGTGAGATTACGATGCCAATCACACAAGCCACTGGAAAAAATATTGGAATTAGCAATCAAGAATGTTAAAGAAATGTACACACTTTAACATACATTTATTCTGACTCTATTCTAAAAGTAAACTTGTAATGTGAACTAAGTGGAGTATCATGAAATTATAAACAATTCTTGAAAAGTACAATGAGAAATGGCTTTAAGTGAAAAAAGTTTACAGCATTGTACAATTTTTACATGAAGCCAATTATCTAAACGAAAATAAAACAAACCTAGGCTCAGAAATAAAGGAAATTCTAAAACATTAACAAAAGTCATTTTATCCACTATACTGGAAAAAGTGTGAGGAAAATGAACACACTTTTTCACTACAAGAAACACTGAACTTGCCAAGTGAAGTCTACAAAACTGAGGTACCCAAAAAATGTTATTTTGTACTGTCAATTTTGAGAAAACCACAACACAAAAAGATAACTTACATCTTTCATGGAATGTGTTCTTTCTAAAGTGTTCTTCGAACGTCTTGCACTATTAAACAGCAAAAAAACCCACAAGAGTTAGGAAATAGTTAAAATAACTGAGAAAACACCATAGTTATGATCCTTTCTACACATTTTTACCCCCCCCCAAAAAAAGAACCCATATTCCACAAATTTATTTTTTATAGGTCAAATCCTATCACCAATGTTATAAAATAACATACCTCTCCCCCTCAGAGACATGGAAAAGTTGGAATCCTGCTGTTAACTTTTTCCCTGAGGCCTTAATCAATCAGCAGTGATTGACTTTCTCTGCAGAGCTGAACAAAGGGGAGTTAGGATAATGCTAAGTCCGGACACCTGCTCCATCCTGTGCCTGGCTCCCGTACGTCCTTTTCCCATTTAATTCTAACAGTCCTATAAGGTAGAAGTGAATCCCATGTTACAGATGTATGCTTGCCCACAGCAACACGGAGCCAGGAGGGAGACAAGCCTGCATTAAAATTTACATCAGTTCAAATCCAGGGCCTGCCCTTGACCTCCCTTCACACTCTCAGTTGGGCCATAGCTTCAAATGATAAAGTTGTATATATATCTTCAACAAGCTTCAAGGAAACAGATGTAACAATGGTGACAAGAATAAAAACGGGAAATAACAGTGGCAGGAATTATATATTATTATTACTAATAATAGTGCCAGGAGTCAGTGAGTATGTACAGACTATCCTCCACCAACCAGGCATCATACAAGGGTACAGGAGGATACTCTGGAATAATACAGTACATAATTCCTGACTTTAAAATAATGCCATGCAGATTGTAGCCGTATTTTTCTCATTTGTAGATAGCAAAATCAGCTTAGTGAGTCTAAACCAATGTTTTAGTATCCTTTTATTTGATATCATTTCAAGCTCACAGAAAAGTTGCAAACATAGTACAAGGACCTTCTGTATGCCCTTTACTCATTTGGGGTGTGTGTGTGTGTGTGTGTGTGTGTGAGACTGGAGACACTGTGCACCTCCACCCCTAAATACCACAATATGTCTTTCCTAGGAGGGCATTATCCTGCATATTCATGGTACAATTTCTAAAATCAAGAAATTTAACATTGATACCATAATCTAATCTACAGTCTATACCTAAATCACATCAATTGTCTTATAATGTCCTTTTAAGATTGCCAGGCCAGCATTTTAAAAAAACAAAAAAAGGAAAATATAAAATGAAACATTGCACTGGATATACTATGTTCATAAGCCTTTTGTTTTGTTATGTGTGGATGTGTGCGCATGTGTGCTAAGTGTGATGTAAAACATCATTACTGTGAATCACAGTTTAAAAAAAAAAAGTTAGAAAACTGTTCAGAGCGGTGGTTCCCAAACTTGAGTGTCATCAACATTCTCAGCAGGGCTTGTGAAACAGGTTGCTTGGCACCACCCCAGGAGTGTATGATTCAGTCCCTCTGGGGTGTGGCCTGGGATTCTGCATTTCTAACAAGTTCATGATTTATTTACTTAATTCATGAAACCTAAGGAAGAAGGTAGGACAAGTATTGGTTTTATGGCAGTTTTATAGATGATGATTCCGGGGTTCCTAAAATTTAAGTGACTTATCAAGGGTCACAAAGCCAAGTAACAGAAACACAACAAAAACCAGACCACATAAATTTCTTCATCTAAACTCTTTGAGCTGTCTTGTCCTTTCTCGGGGGAAAAAAGGCTCCCGCCTGTAATCCCAGCGCTCTGAGAAGTCAAGGCGGGCGGATCATGAGGTCAGGAAATCCAGACCATCCTGGCCAACATGGTGAAACCCCATTTCTACTAAAAATACAAAAATGAGCTGGACGTGGTGGCTCACGCCTGTAATCCCAGCTACTCTGGAGGCTGAGGCAGGAGAATCGCTTGAACCTGGGAGGCGGAGATTGCGCCACTGCACTCCAGCCTGGGCGACACAGTGAAATTCCGTCTCAAAAAAAAAAAAAAAAAAAAATTCTGTTGTATGTGCATTAGAGTGTTTTGGGAGGAGGCATGAACAGATTTCATGAGTCTCAAACCCAAAAATGTTTTAAAAAATAAAATAAAATAAAGACAACAAAAACCACTAGCCTTTCGGATAAACTCTTTCCAGCTGATATTCAAGGCTGACATTCTTTTCTAATCCTCTTCTCCACTGGCCACAGGAGTCGGGTCTCGGTTTCCCCACCTAGCTGCGGTGTCCTGCTCCAGCTCTCCACCCTAACCCCGCATCTACCAGCACCACCTTCTCCAGGCAGCCTTCGCCGCCCGGGGGAACTCCTGTGCTCTTCAGACCGTCTGGGCGCGTACGGCTTTGTGCACGGTCTGCAGCAAGCCCAGACCCTTCCCGCCAGATCCAGGCCCGGCCTTGGATGGCCGTTGGCCAACGAATCAGCGGCCAGCATTCTAGAGCGCGTTTCGCAACCGACCAAACGCACGCTTGCTTTTGAAAAACAAAAACTGCTCCACCCATCCCGAAGGCGAGCGGGTGCTCCAGTCTGTGGTTTGCGGTACGAAAACACCAGGGTCTTCAAAATAAGAAAACTGATTCCCAGAGAGTAAACTCCACTAACATTAAAGTCTGGTAAATCGTAGGCAGTAAGTATTTGCTGAATATTTTGCTTCCAAGCCAGCACTTTGACACTCACTACTCTGGACGGCACTACTACCACCGCCCCCACAAAACGACACGACACTGGTTAACGTCTTCCCGCCCGCCGGGCAGTGTTAGGCCGACAGGCCCGTGCGGGTGGGAATCACTCTTATCCCCACTAGAAATCCCGACGAGAAAGCCGGGGACCCGGGCGATTGGCCACTCGGGCGAGCTCCACAGTGGAGCACGAATAGCGCCGCGAGGCGCAAACCGCGGCAGGCGAGGAAGCGATTCAAGCTGGTCTCCGTCCCCGCGCTCTGAGGGTCGGCAGTACTTACCTCTCAGGCCTGTGACGCCGCGACCGCCGATGCCTGCCCCGCGGAGCCATGTTGGTGCTCTCCGCTCCCGCGCGACTGAAAGCTCTCGCGCGACTGAAAGCTCCCGCCAAACCCCTCGCCGCTCCGAGCAGCCAATCCGGGCCGAGCACGCGCGCGTGCGCAGAACTTCCTGAGCGGCCCCAGGCTCCTCCCCGCCTTTGAGCGTGAGGGAAAACTGGGCCTGGCTATCACACCGCAACGGAACTGAAGTCCATGCCGCACAACCAGTTGCCGACGGTCCATGTCATGCCAAAGTTTTCCGGGCTTTCCTCCCACCCGCATCGCCAGTTTTCCAGAGCCCGAAAGCCCCGGAGCCACGTGGGACCGCCCCTTGTGGGTGGGGAAAGGGGAGGAGCTAGTGTCCTGGAGTCTGTGGGCAGGAAAGTGGGTGGGCGCAGACCGGCGTTCGCAGCTGTTGCCGCTGAGGCCGCAGTCGTCTTGATAGACCCACAGGATTTGGCTTCCAGCCCCTGCTGCCTTTATCAGCTGTCTGAGCTTAGCATGTTACTTTACCTCTATCCCAGCACCTTCATTTGTAAATGGTCAGGGTTCCTTTTGTTCTTTTATTTTGTTTAAAAATGTGTAATGCAGAGGAAATTGAACCCTTACCTTACACCGCGTATAAAAATTAACGCAAAATGGATCAAAGACCTAAATATAAAGGCTAAAATTAAAATTAAAACTCTTAGAAGAAATCAGAGCAAAAGCTTCATAACATTGGACTTGGTGGTATGATTTCTTGGGTATGATACCAACAGCAGTTTGGGATGATGAAAACGTTCTGGAAAGAGTGGTGGATGGATGCACAAGGTGAACGTACTTGATGCCACAGAACTGTAAACTTACAAACGGTTAAAATGCTAAATTTTGTTATGTATATTTTACTATGATAAAAAGTTACGTTTCATGCATATAAAAGAATATAACATGTGTAATGTAAGGATAAAAACAAACATCCGTGTAACCAGCACTGGATGGGGATATGAATCATTATTATACATAACTCTTGGGTACCCCTCTGAATGGCACCCTCCTCCTCCAGAGAATAACCGCTCTTCTGATTTTATGTGTATCGTTCCTGTGGTTTTCTACCTTGATATAGGCCCAAATGATGTATTGATCATTGCATGTTTCTAAACTTTATATGATATTTGGTAGGTATTCTGCAAACATCCTTTCTTGCTAAAGCTATTGCTTGTATTTTTTATTTTATTTTTCCAGAAATTATTGGGGTGCAGGTGCTATTTGGTTACATAAGTAAGTTTTTTTTTTTTTTTTTTTTTTT
>NW_012118487.1:2809715-2833556 GCF_000951035.1 Colobus angolensis palliatus | reverse complement strand
CCACGCCCGGCTATTTTTTTTGTATTTTTAGTAGAGACGGGGTTTCACCGTGTTAGCCAGGATGGTCTTGATCTCCTGACCTCGGGATCTACCCGCCTCAGCCTCCCAAAGTGCTGGGATTACAGACGTGAGCCACTGCGCCCGGCCCAGTAAGTTCTTTAGTGGTGATTTGTAAGATCCTGCTGCACCCATCACCCCACTGCACCATATATGTTGTTTTATCCCTTGCCCCCATCCCACTCTTCCCCCTAAGTCCTCAAAGTCCATTGTATCATTCTTAATGCCTTTGCTTCCTCATATAAATCTATTACTGTTAGATGTATCCGCAATTGCATCTAAATCTGCATGTAGCTGCAGTTCATTTATGTTCAGTCTTTGGAATGCATAAGTAAATACTCCATATTTTATTTATCTGTTCTCTTGTGTGTGGGTGTATCAGTTGTTTGCAGTACTTTGCTGTTACCAACAATACAGCACTGAACACTCTTATAGGAGGTTTGCAGGGGACATGTCTAAGAGCGTCTCTAGGGATAGATTCAGCAGGGATATTACTGCTATGTGGGATACAGAGTTCAGCTTTCCATGATAATACCAGTGTTTACACATTGCAGATTGTACAGTTTACACCCCCCCACTCCAAATACTATCAATATTCAGCATTTTAAAGACTTTTACATTGTTTATCCAGTGAGTTAAAATGGGTTTCCATATGGGCATCCTGTTGGGTTTTGGTTTGCATTTCCCATAAGTTGATCATCTTTTTTACTGCTTATAGGCCATTCCTATTTCCTCTTCAGTGAAATGCTTGTTTACCTGGAAATCATGTGGGCAACTGCCATAGAAGGGAATCACCTGTAAGGTATTAAAGGTAGTTGCCTGTGGGTGGGTAGAAATAAGTTCCTGGAGTCACTAAAAGTAGTTGCCCTTAAGAGAGTGAGTGAGAAGCTCCGTTTTCTAGGAAAGGGTGTAGTCAAACCTTTTGTGCTTGCAGGTCTGAAAAAAAGAAACTACCCAGTCAAAACAAGAAGGGCTTCAGCACTCTGGGTGGAAATAACAAACGCTCAACCCCAATACATGTAAATAATAAAAGAAAATCAGGAGCGTGCATCACTGAAACGTCCAGGGTTAGAATGAGTGTGCAGCGGAGTTGGATGGAGAGGTTTGAGAAGCGGGCAGGGCCCTGAGTCACTGAAACGTCCAGAGGTAGAATGAGTGTCCAGCGGAGTTGGATGGAGAGGTTTGAGAAACCGGCAGGGCCCTGAGTCACTGAAACGTCCAGGGTTAGGATGAGCGTCCAGCTGAATTGGATGGGGAGGTTTGAGAAACCGGCAGGGCTCTAAGTCCTTTTGCTTGCCCACCTCGTACGTCGATTTTTCCAGGGGCCGGGTCTTCTGTTTTCCCTCTCTTCCTTCTGGATTTACCGAGCACTTATGATGCAGGCGTTGTCCTGAGTGATTAGTATCTGTTGACTCATGTAATCTTCTCAGTTACCCTATGCAGTAGGCACTGTAATCCCAGGTCTCAGCGGAGGATCCCAGGGAGCGGTCCCACTGACAGGAAGTGGTGCTGCCTGCGTGAGCTCCTGGGAGCCTGGTCCAGAGCTTGAAACCCGGCGGCCATTCCATGTCTGTCTGAATTCCACTATTCAGAGAAAGAGACTCCATATCTCCCAGCCTTCCCAGAAAAAGGACTGCCACGCCTACCTGTATTAGGGCTCTCCAGAGAAGCAGAACCAATGTACATACGGGGACAGCAGGGAGAGATTTTAAGAACTGGCCCATGCGAATGTGGAAGCTGGCAAGTCTGCAATCTCTGGGAACAGGCGCACAGGCTAGAAATTCAGGTAAGAGTTGATGTTGCCATCATGAGTCCAAAATCCACAAAGCAGGCCAAACAGCCTGGAAACTCAGGCAGAAGGTCTGCGTTGCAGGACTGAGGAGAATTCCTTCTTCAGGAAACCTCAGTCTTAAGGCCTTCAACAGATTGCATGAAGTCCACCCACATTATGGAGGGTAATGTGCCTCAGTAAAAGCCTACTGATTTAAATAGTAATCACACCTAACAAACGCCTTCATGGCAATACCTAGACTGGTGTTTGACCAAACAACTTGGCACCATAGCATAGCCAAGTTGACACCTAACATTAACCATCACACTGCTCCTGAACCAATCCCTGTGACCGGGGAAATGGAATACACTCATTCCCTTCCTGGCACCACCTGGATTCCCGCTGGAACTGGAGTGGCGGGGAGCGGGCTATAAACTGGGAAAGGGGAAAATGCATGCTGCAGAGACAGATACGTCCATGACAGAAACTTGTGCAGGGTTGTAGAGCTATTCATAGGGAAGCTAGATTCCAACCCACTCCTGCCTTTGTTCCATGCTGCTTTCGCAGTTAGACTGTCAGCTTAGGGCAACGATTCTCGGCTTGGGTGAGGGGAGGGCAGAGGGAAAGGGGTCTACTAGGATGCCTGGGGCGGGGTAACCCGATAAAGCCAGTGGATGCTATCACAGGAAGGAGACTCCCAGGGTGCTCTGAGAGGAGGTTGTGTGAGAGCCCTACCTGCGATTCTGACCCAGAAGAGCCATCTCAGAGTTTCTGTAGTGATTTGTGTTGTTGAGGATGGAAACCACAGCATCTCTGCGAGTTTCTAGATATGGAAAGCCAGGTGGGGAGCCTGGTTTGGAGTGGCAGGAAGAGAACACAAAGGCTCATCATAAGCCCTTGATATAAATGTGGGGGCTGGAGGCTGGTCAGGGGAGAAGGGTGTGTAGAGGGGACAGGAGGTGCCCAGCAGATTCCAACCAATCAGAAAAGAAACTCCTTGCAAGGAGAAAGACGGGTTACTTTTTAGGGAAGCCATGGCCAATCTTTTCCATTTTAAGATGGTGCCTGTGTTGTGCTGGTCTCTTTCCACCAGTTAACCGTTAGTAAAGTTTGCTAAACTCCACAGCCTTCTGTGTCTAAGGGGCGGTGAGGAAGGACGGATCCTTAGCAAGGTAGTCAAGCAGACGTGAGCAGGGCAGGAGAGGGCCTCTACAACCAGAAAACATCTGAAGCTGGTGATTAGCAGCTTCCCGATAAGATCCAAGGATTTGGGTGAGTGAGCTCAAGCAAACGCGGGAAGAGGCAAAAGGATGGCGTTTAACTGGTAGACGGGAGAACGCCTCAACTGCGCCTGTGCACAGCCTCGGTAAACACACTGCGTTTGTGGCCCCTCCCAAGTGCTGGCAGGCCACTGCGCTTCAGGACAGCCCACCCCAAGGGAAGAATCTGGGGACAGGTAACACTGCCCCCTCCCTCAAAGCATGCTAACGTATAAGACCCCAAGTCAAAGGCCACACAGCACTTGAATCTCTCCTGTCCCCGCTTGGCCCTCTTCCAAGTGTACTTCCTTTTGTTCCTGCTCTAAAACTTTTAAATAAACTTTCGCTCGGCTCTAAAAGTTGCCTCTGTCTCTCACTCTGCCTCATGCCCCTTGGTCAAATTCTTTCCTCGGAGGAAGCGAGAACTGAAGTTGCTGCAGACCTGTGTGGATACACTGCTATTAACGAGATAGTGTTCAGGGTGGGGTGAAGCATGCTTATTAGAAGGGATGGGCTGAAAACGCAGGAGTGGAGGCAGCGGGGTCAGGAGTCCTAGAGGTGA
This sequence comes from Colobus angolensis palliatus, assembly GCF_000951035.1. Lineage (NCBI taxonomy): Eukaryota > Metazoa > Chordata > Mammalia > Primates > Cercopithecidae > Colobus > Colobus angolensis. Next base: position 2,829,907 of record NW_012118487.1, on the reverse strand, counting down.
TCTGGAGCAATGTGAGCAACTGCAAGGAACTTCAGGGACACCACAGGACCAGAGGCTTCAGGACACTGGAGGACATAGGTAGCGGGTCCTTAAGTTATATGCTTTCATATTTGGGAAATGGAAAAAAAAAACGAACTATTGATTTCCTTATACAAACTATAGAAAATAATGACAAAACTTTTGGGAGGCTTGGAATAAACTGAGTGCTTGGGCCTGGACACTTCCATGTGGAAATATATGTTCCCTGTGATGGAGGTTGATGTATATATGAGTTCCATGTTTTGGAATTGTTAGTTTGATTTTGATTGATTGATAGGATTGAGACAAGGGTCTCACTCTGTTGTCCAAGCTGGAGTGCTGTGGTGACTTCATAGCTCACTACAGTCTCAAATTCCTGGCCTCAAGCGATCCTCCTGCCTCAGCCTCCCGAGTAGTTGGGATTACAGGCACATGCCACCACACCTGGCTAATTTTTGTTTTTTGTAGAGACAGGGTTTCGCCGTGTTGCCCAGGCTGGTCTCAAACTCCTGGGCTCAAGAGATCCACCCACCTTGGCCTCCCAAAGTGCTGGGATGACAGGTTTCCGCCACTGTGCCTGGCCTCATTAGTTTGATTTTAAGTGAGAATATTATTTTCTATCTTACAGGATACTCATGAGGATAAGAGAAGAATGTGGAGGCCCCTGGATACACAGAAGGACGCCATTTTTTTTTTTTTTTTTTTTTTGAGACGGAGTCTGGCTCTGTCACCCAGGCTGGAGTGCAGTGGCCAAATCTCAGCTCACTGCAAGCTCCGCCTCCCGGGTTTACGCCATTCTCCTGGCTCAGCCTCCGGAGTAGCTGGGACTACAGGCGCCCGCCACCTCGCCCGGCTAGTTTTTGTATTTTTTAGTAGAGACGGGGTTTCACCGTGTTAGCCAGGATGGTCTCGATCTCCTGACCTCGTGATCCGCCCGTCTCGGCCTCCCAAAGTGCTGGGATTACAGGCTTGAGCCACCGCGCCGGGCCATTTCTTATTGGACTCAGCTTTTCTCCAGGGAGCTCTTCTGTTGAATTTTCTTTTCAGCACTGGGTCCACCAGGGGGCAGATGAAGAAAGGGCCTGGAGATTTGACGATGTCATTGAGCACAGAGCTCCTCACTTTCAGACGTGGTAAATACTGCTTCAAAGTCAGTTCAAGAAGATGAGTGAGACTAGACATTTTAGCTGCCCTTGCTTAACCCTTTTCCCCTTTCACATAAATGATATTCTTCCACAATTTATTCGATCCATTCCTGTCCATTTCCCATAAGGCAAAGTATGATTTTCTATGATGGAGAGGAAAAGAACTGATGTCTCAAATTTTCCCACTTTCTTATATAACTTCCTAGAGCACTTACTAATTATTGGGTACACAGGAACATCTCACTCAACTTGGCAGTTTAATGAAGTTGTTATCTGTTTTGAGCAGACCCATTGTTCAACCTCTGTAACTATGACACTGCAAAACAGACTTAACACATCCCAGGAGGGCAGAGATGGGGTAGCAGAGGAAAATACTTTCTCTTGGATGTTCTCTTTAAGAAAAAGAGGAAATAAAATCCAGAAAGGAAGTACTCCTCACCTTTTACAATTAGAGGGCAGAAAGATTTTTTGTAGCAAACAACAATGACGTTAGATCTCTTCCTATGTCACATGCTTTTCAACATTTCTTGGGTGCTGTTACCCGGCTGCTGAACTTATTTGCTGTGTAACTAATGTTGTTTTACTTTTTCCAGACCTAACTGGCACTGCTCCTACCCAAGCTGCGATCACACGGCTAAATAGGTCTGGCTAGTACATCATGACCATGCAATGTCTCATGCTTCAGATTCCATTCTCAGCTCCCTAAAGGGCCAGCAGAGTCTGGCGCTGGGACCCTGGCAGGAGCATGCTAGCAAAATTCAGGATTTCTTTAGCCAAGGAATGGCAGACTTCCAACCTGCATAAGCAGTAACTTTACAACTGAAACGGATGTAAAAAACCTGAGAAAGAGAAAATGGAAGGACATCCCAGAGAAAGTGTTTTTTTTTTTTTTTAAGGAAATAAGGACAGAAAAATAAGAAATAAAATGTCTACAGTAGAGTCTTGTGTCTATAACTCTCCCTCAAGCTGTGGTTGGAAAAGAACTTTCTGAAAAAGGTTTTCACCTCTGTAATGAACATGCTCACTCTGACAGCACTTTTGGTTGACCTGAGTACACACGGCTGTGAGGCTGACCTTGTTCCGCCAGTGTCCTGACCTCAGCAGCCCTTACTGCTCAGGCAGGAATGGACTCAGCAGACGGTACCTGGCAGACATGCCTCCCAGGTGATGCAGGAACCTTCTTCATAGAACCTGCTCTAGAACGAAACCTCTGGCTGCTCCCCTGCACCTCGTAGGCCAGCTGTCTCACCCCTTGTCATTGAGCATAAAGATTATCACCCAGGCCACAAACACGCCGCTTGTTTCCTGGGCTCAGAGAATCAGGGAAGGCTTCTAAGGGAAGTGCCATCTCCAATCCTGTAGGAGCAGCCAGGCCAGGGTGAGAGTGCTCTGGGGAGGGAGGCCAGCTCTTTTGCGGTGAGCAAAAGTAGGACGCACTTTGGGAACTGGAATAACTGAAGCATGGCTGGAACAGAGTTAGGCAAGTGGCAAGAAATTAGACCAGGTTCCCCACTCCTCAAAGTGTAGCACGAAGACCGGCAGCACTGGTGTTCCCGGGAAGCTTGTTAGAAATGCCGAATTGCAGATTTATTGAATCAGAATCTTCATGTTAAGATCCCCAGGTGGCTGGGCAAGGTGGTTCATGCCTGTAATCCTAGTACTTTAGGAGGCTGACGCTGGAGTCGCGCTTGAGCTCAGGGGTTTGAGACTAGCCTGGGGAACATGGTGAGACCTTGTTTCTACAAAAACAAATCAACAAATTAGCCTGGTTTGGTGGTGTATGCCTGTGGTCCCAGCTACTTGGGAGGCTGAGGCAGGAGAATCCTTGAGCCTGGGAGGTCAAGGCTGTAGTCAGCTGTGATCATACCACATACTGCAGCCCGGGCAACAGAGCAAGACCCTATCTGGAAAAAAACAAAAAATTCTCAGATGACTGGATGCACAATCAATCTTGAGAAGCCCCTCTCTCACTCCATGAAGCAGTTCAGACTAGAGAATAGGAAGCCTCTGGACAATGAAGCAGGAGAATCACATGGTAAGACTTGTGATTTAGAAAAATCTTTCTTGCTGCAGAATGGGTAAGGTAGCAGGGACCCATATAGACAGCAAGGGGGCCAACTAAAAGGCTGGTGCAATGGTCCTGGCAAGACGTGGCCTCCGCCCTCAGGAGCGGGAATAGGGCCTGGAGAGAGGTGGCCAGATTTGGTAGCCGATATGAGAGGCAGCAGCAGGAACTGGTGGCTGAAGCTGCCTGGAGCAGCCCTGGAACTTCTCCCAAATGCATGACCCACTGACAGCTGGGCCCGGGTGGGGTCCAGGCGCTGGCAGCAGCACAGCAGGGTGGGGACGCAGTATCAGTGGGTGTGGGACTCCAAAACCAGAGTCCTTCTGTGTCTGCACACGTCGCCTGGTGCAGAATGTGAGCAAACTGGTTTCCACATATGCTCCCTGTGTGTCCCATTTAATGCATGGTGCTTCGCGGTCCCTGCAGCTGTGCTCTGGGGTTGGTACTTCTGCTGCTCATTCTCCAATTTGAACAATCCACATGCAAAGCAGGAAGTCTGCCTGGAGTTCTTGGGGAGAAATACTGTAGCGTTACTTAGTATTGAGCAAGGACGATTTTGGCCAGAGAAATTTGATGGTCAAACCCACTCCCCATGCCCGATAAAAGTCTCAATAAAAAAGAGTGACTAAGAACTTACATGCAAAATATGTTGATGAAAAAGAAATCCTGTTTTAGGCCAAGAACAGAATCCCTCTGCACCTGAAGAACACAGCTGAGAAGCATGGGTCTACCCGACATCTAACCCACATTGCCCAGTCTTCTCCTGTTGTAATGGAAGAGTCCTATCAAAGGCCAGTCTCGCCACTAACCTTCAGCTCTAACCCTCCCCACCTCCCGAGCTGGCCCTTTCCTAAATCATTCTCTTTCTCTGCTGGATCACTCTCACCAGCATGTCATTCTACTCCAGTATCTCCCATCTTAGAAACCACCACTACCTGCAAGCAAAAGCGAACCTCTCAACCCCACATCTCTCTGCAGTTATCATCCATTCATCTCCACTTTCTTCACAGCAAAATAGAGCTATTTACCCTTTATCCTGACCTCCTGGGAGTTCATTCCTCAATGTGCTCCAGCAGGCTCTGTCCTCCCTATTCTGCTGGAGCAGTTACTGCCAGGGTCACCACCACTGCTGAATGCAGTGGACTATCCCCACATTCTACCTTAAAAAAAAAAAAAAATTGTACAGATGGAGGTCTTGCTACGGTTGCCCAGACTGGCCTCGAACTCCTGGCCTCAAGCAATCTTCCAGCCTCAGCCTCTCAGTGTTGGGATTACGGGCATGAGTCACCGTGCCTGGCAACATATTTTGCTTTTAACAGCATATGCCTTAACCAGTGCCTCTTATGCCTTTCCCACAATGCCTTTCTGCCTTGGCTGCAGGGACCCCATACTCTTGGTTTTTGGTCGTGTCTGCAAGGCAGGTAATTCTCAATCACCCTTGCCGGCTCCTTCTTTAACCGTCTCATCAGAGGGCCCCAGGACTCTGTTTTGGGTACTCTACTGCATTTCCTATCTACACATCTTCCCCGGGTTAACTGATAAAGTCCCACAGGTCTAAATCCCTTCTCTAGCTGATGGCTTTCTGAACTGTTCTCTCCAGCTGGAGCTGTCTCCTGAGCCTAAGCCGCAGACTCGTGTGTATCTTCACATGGTGGTCTGACAGGAACCTCAAGTGAAAACTTCCAGTCCAAGCTCTTGATTCCTTCCTCCTAAACACATGCCTTGGCATCTTCCCCGTCTCAGTAAGCACAGCTCCACCATCTACCTCAGTAGGCTCATACCCCAAGCCCTCTCTGCTCCTGGTTCCTCCCACGCAGTGGTTCTACCTCCAAACTGCTTTCAAATAAATTCCTTCTCCAGCCACTGCCACCCACTTGGCTCAAGCTGCCCTCGCACACTATACTGTCTCCACCTGTCTCTGTGCCTCTCCTCTTATCCCTCGGCAGCTGTTCCCAAAAGGGGAATTCCAGGAATGTCACTCCTTGCCCCAAACCCTTTCCTCCTGAACCAGTGGAAGACTGAGATTCCCTGCAGGGCGGCAGGGCCTGGTAACCCGGCCCCGCATCATCAACTTCTTTCCAGTCCACTCTTTCCCTTGCTCAAGATGCTTTAGCCACGTCAGCTTCCTTTCAGTTCCTTGACTAGATCGAGCTCTTTCCCACCCCAGGGCCTTGCACCCACTAATTCTTTTGTTGGAAAACGTTTCCTCCAGAGCTTTGTAAGGCTTTCTGTGCATTCTTTGGCTTATCCCCCCACATGTCACTTCCTCAAAGAGACCTTTTTCTGACTACAACACTTAAAAATGGGCACGGTCAATACAACTGCTTTCTTCCAAGCATCCATCACAATCAGCATTATTCGTTTGTTTTCTTGTCAGTTGCCTCCTTCTCTCTCTCCATGAGGAAGTTAAGCCTCCCCAGGGCAAGGATCTCGTCTGCCACACTGGCTGCTGCACCTCCACAGCATACAGTAGTGCCTGGCACTTAGCTGATAGTAAATTCATCATTATGGACTGACCACCCATCTAACAGGGGTTTTGTGAGAATTAAATGAGAGCATGTGTGAAGAGCACAGCATGGCATACTGCCTGTTAGCAAATCCACAATACTATTCTACGGCTATTATTATGTCCATGGTCGGTGATTCGTGGAAGTTCTGGGGAATCATGTGAACCTGCATATCTGTGACTCATGCATATTTTTTTCCTAATACAGAGTATCTGTCTGTTTTGTTTTTTTGAGATAGGTTATTGTTCTGTCACCCAGGCTGGAGTGCAATAGCAGATCATGGCTCACCATGCCCTTGACCACCTGGGCTCAAGGAATCCACCCACCTCAGCCTCCCAAGTAGCTGGGACTACAGGTGAACACCACCACGCCTGGCTAATTGTTTTCTTTTCTGTAGAGACGAAGTCGCACTGTATTGCCCTGCCTGGTCTCAAATTCCTGGGTGCAAGCAATCCTCCTGCCTTGGCCTTCCAAAGTGCTGGGATTACAGGCATGTGCCACCACACCTGGTGAGTGGTGTTTCTATCAAGCTTTTGTTCTTGATGGATTTGGGGTTTCATTTTTGCTAAGTTATAAAACCAGAATAAAACTCTGGGAAGTGGCATTAGCCTCTACTGGGGCAAAGAAAAGCCATTAGATGGGAATCAAAACCATTTGTACTGAAGCTTGGAGGCAGAACTGTTGGCACCAAGCAGTCCACCAAGTCTTATCAGGAAGTTCAATGCCAAAAACACACAAGAAGGAACAGCAATCCACAGCATGAGGTTTCGAGTTCAGTCTCTGGAAGCAGATGGCTAGCTCTAATTCTGTCTGGGGGCACGACACTGATGAAATTATTGGTGTGCTTCCATTTCGTCATCTGTAAACTGGAATAATGGCGGCATTTGGCTCAAAAGTTTGTAAGTATAAAATGGGTAATCTACGTAAAATGTTCCTGGCGTGCAGGAACATTTAATTATTACACATTAATAATTAGTACACATTTTAATTATTACAATAATCCACAAATAGGGAGTGGGACAAAGATCTTTAACGACCACATGCCAAATAGACTTAAAAATAGATTGCTTTCCAAGTTTAGATGTAAAATGAGGGTATGGCAGGGCTGGGGCCTGGGAGGGGTCCCTGGGGAGCTCTGAGGGCAGCAGGGCTGCTCTTGCCAGACCCTCACTTCCCCACTTGGGCCTCCTGACTCAGGTCCTACTGGAGACTTCAGCTCTCAGGGAGGTTGCAGAAAGAAGTATCAGCATGCCAGGGGCCTGGATGGAAGAACGGACTGCCACACAGCCAGGCAAACAACTGTCTGGGAATCAATCATATTTTTTCTTTTCTGTTCTGGCTGGAGAGAGACCACTGGGCTTTTGAGGTGGTTTTGATTTGAGGGAAAAAGCACTGTCACATCTCTAGTGCTGTTAAGGAGGCACTGAACCCTAGCAGGGCAGTGAAAATTAAGAATTAAAAACAGTGTTTAGGGATTAATATCTAGAATATATAGAGAACTCAATAACATAAAAATCCCAAGCAACTCATTTTTTAAAAAGGGGTAGAGGATTTGAATAGACATTTCTCCAAAGAAGATATACCAGTGGTAATCAAGCATGTGAAAAGATGCTCAACATGACTGATCATCAGGGAAAGGCAAATCAAAACCACCATGAAACAACACTTCACATTCATTAGGACGGCTAGTACTGAAAATAACAGAAAACAAGTGTTCGTGAGCATGTGGAGAAATTGGAACCCTTGTGCATTGCTGGTGGAAATGTAAAATGATATAGTTGATGTGGAAAACAATATGGCATTTCCTCAAAAGAAAATGAAACATAGAATTACCATATGATGCCGCAGTTCTACTTCAGGGCATATATACAAAAGAAGTGAAAGCAGGGACTCCACAGAATTGTACACTAGTGTTCACAGCAGCGTAATTCACAACAGCCATAGGGTACGACCAATTTGCGTGTCTATCGATGGATGAGTGGGTCAGCAAAACGTGGCCTATACACACAATGGAATATTATTCAGCCTTGCAAAGGAAGGAAATTTCTGGCACATGCTACAACATGGATGAGCCTTGGGGACATTATGCTGAGTGAAATAAGCCAGTCACTAAAGGACAAACACTGTATGATTCCACTTATATGAGGTACCTCGTCAATTTAATAGAAACAGAAAAGAAGTGGTGGCTGCCGGGAGTTTAATGGGAGAGGAGAACGGGGAGTTGTCATTTAACGGGCACAGAGTGTGTCTGGCAAGATGAAGAGCTTCTGCAGCTGGATGGTAGCAATGACAGCACAGCAGTGTGAATGTCCTGAATGCCACGGAACTGTACGCTGAAAAATGGTGACGATGCTAACTTTATGTGTATTTCACCATGATTTTAAAAGAGCCCAGTGTTTATTATCAAACTCACTGCAAGAGGAGCTTTGTTCAAAATTTCAGCTATTTGTTCAAAAGATTTATTTAATGAACATCTATTAGTTTCTAAGCCCTATGTTTAGTGCTAAGGGAGAGGGGAGAAAGGAAAGGCCTTAAAAACCTCACACTTCATCAGGAGAGAAGGGGAGGAAGGTAAGCTGAGAAAAGACATGAGAAGGATCTGCATTAAAAAAATTCCTGCCAGGCACAGTGGCTCATGTCTGTAATCCCAGCATTTTGGGAGGCCAAGGCAGGCGGATCACCTGAGTCCAGGAGTTCGAGACCAGCCTAACCAATATGATGAAACTCCCATCTCTACTAAATATACAAACATTAGCCAGGCGTGGTGGCACACGCCTGTAATCCCAGCTACTCGGGAGGCTGAGGCAGGAGAATAGCTTGAACCCAGGAGGCAGAAGTTGTGGTGAGCTGAGATCGTGCCATTGCGCTCCAGCCTGGGCAACAAGAGCACACCTCTGTCTCAAAAAAAATTATTTTAAAGGGCAGGCTGGACTCGAACTCCTGGGCTCAAGGGATCCTCCTGCCTCAGCCTCCCATGTAGCTGGGACTATAGGTGCATGCCACTGCCCCCCGCTAAGATAAGGATCTGAATAAATAAAAGTGGAAGAATGGATGAGAGAGCATCTGCACAGGGCTTGATGTGCACATCATCACACCAAACAGAATTTAAGAGAGGAAACTAGATTTAAACACAACAGGCTTGGAAGAAATTGGGGGGCTGATTCATTAATACCTGTGGAAAAGAAAATCTTTAAAATCGTAACAGAAAGAATAGGGTAGAGATAGAAGAAAAGAAACAAGAAAAGGTTGGCTGCTATAAAGAGGCATCTAAAATAATTCTACAGTAAGAGAATACTAAATACTGCTAAAATACAATAGTGGAATTAAATTCACCACAGAATCACCAGTTACAGCCAGAATCACCTGAAATCCATTTTCCAGCAAGGAAGCTGCATTTTTAGGACCTTCTCTGTTATTCACACCATGACTTTCTTTTCCACAACCAGTTAGGACTTTTGCCACAGACAACCTGGTGGGAGGCTCGGGTCAGTGTCTGTCAGTGTCTGAGGCCAGCTGAGTTAGAGGGGGGTGACTAAGAAGAAAAGGAGACAACTGGGAAGGATTCCAGGCCCAGGGCCATTCTTGCTCTTTGCTTGTGCACATTACAGGCTGTTCTGAATATTAAATGTGACATTAAAAAAGATGCCTCACTCCCTGAAATGCAGAAATATTTATTTTGGTTTCCTTCATTGTTTTTGGAAATTCTGTTTTGGTTTATAAAACATAGAAATAGCCAACACTTAAAGCAAACATTCAAAACCCCAAGGTGACAAATTATTGACTTTTTGTGCAATTAAGAATACATATATGAAGTTAGGCTACCAAATAGTGTTATTACAATGACAATTCTTTAGTGCAAGCCCTGTTGTGCTTGTATATAATACACGTACTCTCACATACCCCAAAACAGCTGCTTTAAATGTACAAATGACAGCTCAATTCAGTCAAACGTGGCAAAGACTCACAATAAAGTGAACTGCTGTTAATTTCCCAAATTAACTTAAAAAATCCCTGGAGAAGTTAATCCCAGGAAATGAACTTTCCAGATTTCTACATCCTAGATTTTTGGCTTCTCAAACACATTTCACAGAAATCAGGTAGCATTATAAGAACATTTACTTATTACTGTCCATTTCAATAAGTACCCAAGTATATTTACTCCCTTAATATCTTTAAAGAAATGCTTGCCTGAGAGTTTATTTTTTGGGGAAAAAGGCAAGTTAATCCCAACATGATCTTTTGATATGAAAACCACATGAAAAATCTGTTGGCCAGTACACAGAGTGAGTGGTTCAGTGAAGATAAAGTAAACAGTTATTCAGGCGTCATAGCTGAGCATGGCTGATCCAGGTAACTCTTTCTTGAAATGCTTGTCTTCACTAGAGAATCTAAGGCAGATTTTTAAATAACCCCTGAAAAAGGACGGAATGGGGGAATCAGGCCTGGAGAACACAGTCCAAGAGCATTCTGCCATGAATGAGAATCCATGCGTTCTGATGAGCACCCATTTGCCGGAGGCTCCTTATCTGCACGGTTCTGAGTTGGATCTGCCCTTCTGCTTACTGGAAACCTTATGCTCCAACGGAAAGCACACAGGACTGGAGAAGAACATGAGTTTCATAACCCTTATCAATCAGAAGGGTTCTGTGAATGCCTGTGAGAAGGGGCAGTAGCAGGGATTTTAAAAAATCTCTGGTCCTCTTGTGGGATTCTCCAGCCAGGACAGTTGTTCTTATTTTTAAAGGGAACACTTCCCTCTAGTGCACTGTACTCTTTAGAGCAGCAGACGGCTGCAGAATTTGCAGCAAGTAGCAGACATCTCAGAGAGAGCAAAGTCCTAACCCCTTGAATAGGAAAACAGGGAGACAGAAGATTTCAAACCCACCTTTTTAACTGAGGAAGTCTCAAATAACTTAGCACATTTATAGTTTCCCCTTCACAATTTTTAAGGCTCATTTTGGAAAGTGTGTATCACCATAAACATGGTCTGCACACGAGGTGACTGTAAGGCAGTGTTCTGTGTCCCCTAACATTCCTATGAGAAGAACCCCGAACGGACAAGTCAAACACGAACGCTTCCTTCCCTACACTTGCTGTATTCAAAATTACCAACATGAAGGCCACCAGCAGGAGAAGAGATTGTGGAACTGTGCCATTTCCTCTGAGCTTTCTTCTTCACACTAAACCTTGATAGTGGAATAAAGTTCATCTATCTGCGACCTGAAATAGTTCCGCAGCTCTGGCCTTTTCGCCTTCATTGTTGGAGTCAGAAGGCCATTGTCGATAGAAAATAATTCAGGGTGCAGTGCGATGCCTTTGACCTGCCAATAAACAAGGCAGTTAAAAGAGGAAAGAGGACACAGGCCACCAGTCTAAAAAGCACGTAAGCCTTGGAGGGGATCAACATCCTCCAGCCATCCAATCTATCCTCTCATTTCAGCCAAGCTGCACTTTCTCCACAAAGGACAGGCACCCTACTCTTAGGACAGGATTCAGGATCATATTCTGATGTCCAGGAAAAGAGAACACATGCTCTTGATTTAAAAACCTTTCCCCTGTCAAACCGCTCCATTATTTATTCCTCATGCGTGTCTTTAGGTCACCCCATATGTTTATATAATCTACCTGTAAAACATCTCCAAGTGGAAAATTTGTTTTACAGGAATTCATGCACTCAGATGAAGGTCATACCTGTTCAAATGGTTTTAGACCAGAATCCTTCCCAAGTCTCACCATGTCTTCGAGGATAGCTTTTTTGACATCCTAATAGGGTAAGAAAAATAAATTACTTCCTCTGTTGGAGGTCCCTGAATATCTACAGGTACATTTAATGCCAAGTTATGATGAGGACAGACTGGACCCTTCAGAACCTTACCTTATTTCTGCACAGTTCCTCAAAGGACCCATCAAATCCTCTCTTTTGGGCCCAGGAACGTAATGTCTCGACATCTGGTACCACAATTGCAATGAGAAATGCCTTTAACACAGACAAATGAGTCATTACATAGCTTGATCCAAATGCTCTAAAACAGGGGTTATTTTTCTGTCTTATGGCCCCCTGGGAGAATATGATCCAAGTTATGGTTCATCTCTTCAGAACATACTACCCCCCCTCCCAGGAGTTCATTCAGCCCAGATTAAGAACTCCTGGTTCTAAAATGTGGATGGTATCAGGAATTTTGCAATTAGTGTTTTTAAAAAACCACTGGAAATAACAATCTAACAAACCTCTAATTTGTATTTACTTCTGTATACTTATTTTTTAAAAGCAGGGTCAAATAAACAAGGTGATGGATATCAGAGGAACATGATGGATATCATGAGACAGGGAAAAAAAGGGAGCCTGTCTCATGCTTGTAACCTTAGCACTCTGGTAAGCTGAGGAGGATCACTTGAGGCCAGGAGTTCGACACCAGCCTGGGCAACATAGTGAGACTCCATCTCTACCAAAAATTTAAAAATCAGCTGGGTGTGGTGGCAGCACCTGTAATCCCAGCTACTCCGGAGGCTGAGGTAGGAAGATCCCCTTGAACCCAGGAGTCTGAACCAGGAGTCTGAAGCCGCAGTGAGCTATGGCTGCCACTGCACTCCAGCCTGGACAACAGAATGAGCCTATCTTTACGAAAATAAATAAATAAAATTTACATAGGTTCATTTTTTAAGAAAAATCTCTAATATCCCATTCTTTATAGTCTAGTAACAATAAAATTAAATAAAAATTAAAGAATGAGAAGATTCTAGATCAAAGGAAAATAGCTGCAATCTCAAAGAAAAATAAGTGCATTCTCTTATAAGAAAATATCCTTCTAAAATAATTTTAAAATCTAACAACTTTTCAAAAGGTTAACCTTTCAGGAAACCAGAGCCTCTCTTCTTTGGCATCATCTGTCCAACATTTTGGCAAATACCATACATGTTTCACTGCAATACTGATTTTGATTTTCAATTTTGAGTATTCTTGGTTCACAACCACCATTTACTCAAAAATGATTAGGAAGCATATCATCAATAGGCTGGGTTTAATATGTGTGAAAATTTTAAACTTTCTTATAACCCATGTCAATATTTTCTTTCATAATTGGAAACATATATTACCCACACTCCCCTCCCCCAGTATGTTTATCCAACCTCCCTTGGTACATCAGACCTCTCTCAGTAAAATAAAAATGTGGAAATTAAAGAAAACAAATTTTTCTGAGTAGAAAATGCCAAGCAGCAAAAATCAGTAACAGGTCAATGATGCTCTATTAGAAAGCCGATTTATAGGCATCTCAAACTTCCAGTCACATTTAAAGCCCCTGGAGTACCACCAGGCAATGGCAATGTCTATGCAGCAAAACTGACGACCCAGAAAGCACATACCTGCAAGCTTTCTCCATGGACAAACACCTGAGCAATAGCCTCACTTCGTATGTAGATATTTTCAATCTTTTCAGGTGCTATGTATTCTCCTTGTGCCAGCTTAAATATGTGCTTTTTCCTGTCGATAATCTTCAAGGTGCCATTCTGTTGATCAGAAGGAAGGGGGTTATGAATGGGCTGATGGCTAGTTTCCAACCAGGATGGATCCCAATATAACAGTGAAAGGTATTTAATACACACTATTGATTCATTCTAATAACATCCCACAGAGGTCAGCTATGATCCCATTTTACAGAGAGGAAAACTAAGAATGAGCGAGACTGAGGAACTTGTCCAAAGCTATTCGGCCAAGTGCAGAGATGGAGAAGGGGTCCTAGAGCCCGTGCTCATTCAGTGTCACCACTTGGCACCACTGACTGTTCAACCCTAGCAAGGCTCTGCTCGCTCACTACGCCCCCTGCCTGAATTAGGTGCATAACACCTGGCTCACCAAGTGACTCAAGTTCCTTAACAGCAGGAGCACAACTTTTCCTTCCAAAGTGCTCTGCACAGAGTAAGAGTTCAAGAAATGTTTCCTACACAAAGGCCAAATTCCTGTTTTCTTCCTCGATGTCTGGAGGGGTGCTCTTGGCCCTCTGGGAAGAGTGAGTCAACTGTGGAAGTGCTCTAGCATCTCTGGACCAGACCAGCCACATCCCAGTAGTGCTGTAAGCAAAATGCTAGTCTCACTTTCACCCCATCCCCACCCCGGGGCCACTCTCACGCCTCCGAAATTGATCTGTAGAAAGTGTCTAGGGTTCTTTTGTTCCACACCAGTTCCCCATTTTCAAAAGGAGCAAACCAAGGTCCAGAGAGACTATGGGATGTGTTTGTGAGTGCCACAGTAGAATTAGAACTGACATTTAATCTCGCTTGAACCGGAAGAGGGGGACTTAATTTATCTCTAAATAGTTTGGTATTGCAAAATCTGAAGCCATTTTGGGAGGTATTTTTCTAATCAATACAAATTCGAGAGAAGTAAGCACCTAAAATCTATAAGAATCTGCCAATACACAATAATAAAAATTATATTTGTAATTTTAGTGCTTGCAATCAGCATAGTAATCACTTTGAAACAATAGGTCACTGGTCAAACCAACAGGTGGGACAGGTCAGGCTTCTTGCACAAGCTTCTCACTCTTAAGACAGACTCTTCAGAATTTCTCTACAGTAAATGATTCTGAGACTAAATCCAACTAAATTCAAGGGGTTCGTCTAATCTGTGAAACACCTTATTTCTAATGAGATGACAAACCCAAGAAACACATTTATTCCCAAATTCTTGCCCATCCTACATTACTGGAAGTCCACCACAAGTTCCCCCATATCTTATTTAACTGAGCCTCAACATCACAGCTCAGTACGGACACTGTAAAAAGCCACTATCTCTTTGCGTTCCAGTTGAGAAGCAACAACCAGAATTGATGTTACGCATCAAAACAGGCCGGGAGTGGTGGCTCCTGCCAATAATCTCAGCACTTTGGGAGGCCGAGGGGGGTGGATCACCTGAGGTCAGGAGTTCGAGACCAGCCTGGCCAACATGGTGAAACCTCATCTCTACTAAAAATATAAAAACTAGCCGGGTGTGGTGGCGGGCACCTGTAATCGCAGCTACTCGGAGGCTGAGAGGCAGGAGAATTGCTTGAACCCAGGCGGTGGAGGTTGCAGCGAGCCGAGATCGTGCCACTGCACTCTAGCCTGGGCGACAAGAACAAGACTCTGTCTCAAAAAAAAACAAACAAACAAACAAACAAAAAACCACACATACACACAACAGACAAAAAAACCAACAAAACAAAACACATTTGCTAAAGTTAAAGTGAAAATCCAACCAAGGATGCTAAGTGTAAACCTGTCCCCTGCAGGAAATGGAACAGTCTACATCATACCACTCACGAAGGAGGAAGGGAAAGAGAAAATTCAGGGTGCCACGGCCACGTGGCAGCTGTACAGCAGACTAGATATTTTCTTCCCTACAGTGGAAGAGAACTGTTTGTGACCAGAGGCGGCAACTTACTGGTAACCATTTTCCAATGTCCCCTGTGTGTAACCAGCCGTCTTTGTCCAAAGCTTCTGCTGTTTTCGCTGGGTCCTTCAGGTAGCCCTGAAATACATTTGGCCCCTTCACACACACCTAAAGAAAAGAAGATCATCAGTGAACAGCATTTACTGGGGCTTCTCCAGAGAAAACTGGTGTGTGCATGTGTGTACGTGTGTGTCTGCCCCGACCTTTAGCTGGAAGCCCTAAACCCCAGGATGCAGAGGGAGTTACCAGAGCCCCACCGGGACCTGCGAGGGATCTCCAGTGCCTCTACTTCCCTTCCTGAATTACCTCAGCTCTGGTCAATTTGGAGGGCGAAGGCTTGCCCTGGGTTCTGGCCCAAAGCTGTTGGAAAACCCTGCAGGGGATGAAATCCCTTTTAAGTAATTAGGCTTCCTATCCCGTAGCCAGCAGCTCACTAACAGGAACCCAGGGCAATGAACAGGCACGAGCTCCGTCCCAGGAACTGAGGCCACCGGGCCTTTCTTTGCAGGCCCTGAGCCCAAATCCCTGTGAGGCCTGGCAGAGGAAGGCAGGCGTCAGTGTCCCTCCTGCTGACTCCCTGAGAGCTGAACATAAATGTACCCTCAGAAAGAAGCCTGGCAGACTCCAGGATCACTAATGAAGTCAAGCTCAATGGCTTTATTGAGCTGTTGGGAAAAACCACTGCATTCGCAAAGGCCAGCGATCACAGGAAACGGCAGTGAGGGAAATGACTGACAGTTTTCACTCACCTCGCCCTCGCCCTCAGCAGCCAGGTAATTCATTTCTTCCACATCAACAAGTTTTATCAAACTGCATGGCATCGGAGCCCCAACATGGCCTGTATATTAAATAAGCAAAGGTCATTCCTAAGGGAACTAATTATAACCTCAGGTCACATTATTTTGATAGCAAACAGGATTCCACAAAAGAAAAACAGCTGGGATAAACTTCTGATTTCTGCAGTTCCAGCCATGCTCTTCCTATTATAATTAAAGAGAGTCTATTCTTAGACTAGGGCAGAACATATGTAGTCTCTTCAGGACCTTTTCCAAGTGTGATGCTCTGTTATTTATGAGTAATTTGGCCTCTATGTGAAGGTTCCTACAAACACCTGGAAGCAGGCGCTCTCAAACCTTCAACCGGCTTCCACCCTCCAATCGCCCCCACCCATTACTTGCACTCATCTTACACAGACTTTTTTTTTTTGAGACGGAGTCTCGCTCAGTCGCCCAGGCTGGAGTGCACTGGCGCGATCTCAGCTCACTGCAAGCTCCGCCTCCCGGGTTCATGCCATTCTGCCACCTCAGCTTCCCGAGTAGCTGGGATTACGAGCGCCCGCCACCACACCCGGCTAATTTTTTGTATTTTTTAGTAGAGACAGGGTTTCACGGTGGTCTGGATCTCCTGACCTCGTGATCCGCCCGCCTTGGCCTCCCCTTACACAGACTTCTTAGCATGCCTATTCTCTGTAAGAAGAGAGAACATATGCAGCTTTGGCAAACCTGACACACCACCTGGTTCTCATCAACACGGCCTGTATTTCCTTGCATATGAAGAAGCATGTCTTACAGTTTTTACTAAGATGGGACAGTGCTTATTTCTACAGCTAACTTAACTCTCTTGCCAAAGGCTGTTAAGACTGGGTTGTCTTTTCCAAAAGCAGCAACATCAGACATTGGATATGTTAGATATTAGATATCGCATTGGATATCACAAATAATTCTTCCTATGTTTTAATAATTTGAGCTTCTAGAGATCAGTATCCCAAATTCTCTGTTCAGGAAACTGAGGTTAAAAATTAAACAAATACCATAAAGAAGATTCACAGACTGTCTGTGCCAATTCCAGTAGAATTATGTTACTAGACAGTGCTAGGTTCTAGAATCTATGTTACTAAATGGTGTTAATACTTATAATACTCCAAATAAGCCAGGAAGTTTATTTATCACAGTATAGAATTTACTACTCAGGTGACATAGAGGAAGCACAGAAGTTCTGCAGTCAGGCTGGGGTTGAAATCCTGGCTCCAAAGCATAATGCTGTGTAAATTCTCAGACATTATTTATGTGTTACTTAAGCAACAATCTATCATTTCCTCTGAGAAGTACCAGAACTTATCTCACGGGGACGCTGTTGGGGTTACACGGACATTAGGTGCATCCTAAGCACCCATCGTAGAGGCTTACCCATGACAGGTGCTCAATGATTTCTGTTTGTCCTCCTCCTTTTTCCTTTTGAGAAAAGACTCTTTGAGAAAAAGGACTTGTATTTATTCCTATTGGTAGTCCTAACACCTAGCACAGCACACAGTACAAATTTAACAACTATTTATTGTTCAAAATGACCAAATAACGAGACCCTACTCAATTACTAGGAAGCTCTGTTGGGCCAGACATTCTCAATCTGGAACACAGGGCCCCCTCTCAGATGTTGCTAGTAGGGTCTAGGCAAGTGTCTGCTGCCACCAGCTTTACAGTCAGATCCCCAATGCCACCCCTGAGTTGCAGGAGGCGTTTTCCCCACAGTGCCCTGATTTACGAGCAAACACAGCACTTTTGTTTAAGATGGTTAATGAACCAATCAGTGATTCACCCAATTTCAGACATACCAATAACCCAATATGAACAATATTCCAAAAAGAGGCCTCCCACAGTCATACCTGCGGTCCAGTCTCCAGGCATGCTCAGGCAGCACCCGGCAGTGCACTCGGTCTGTCCATAGCCTTCATAAAACTGGGGCACCAAGAGACAGGACATTATTAAGGAGAGCACAATCACACCTTTGCTGGAAGTGCACAAGCAATGAAGTATCACTAACTCCCAAGTCATGGCTGACTGTAGTGAAATTTCGTTTCAAATGGTCTGTTCAGTAAATTCATTCAATGGTCCAGTGTGCTTTACGCCAACACCAGCCGTCACCCAGGTGCACCTTCTACTTAACTTCCTGTTGCCAAGCAAGGGAGAACCCCTATGTGACTGGTCACCACCCAGCGGCAGTGAACTCCCTTGGCCGGTTCACAGGACGTGTACCCCACACGTCCCGTCTGCCACCAAATCCTCCTTTCCCACGTTACTACAGGTTGTCGGCATGGTGTGCGGGTAGGCTCATCACCTGTGACCCATTCCACACCTGCATGCCTGCTTCTAAAGGTTAGACAATCGTGTGCCTGATCCTGGAGAAAATTCAACAAGTGGCAGACACACACATTCCCCTGCCTAGGGTAAAAAATATACATATGGTTGCTTCTCCAAGCAACCTAGTAATAACATGTCTTCCGAACAAAAATAACACACACAACAAAGCAGGGGGTGGGGAAGGACTGGGGTGATGTTGGTGAACGGACACAAAGTCTCCATCAGGAGGAACGGGTTCAAGAGCTCCGTAGCACCCCGTGGTGACTACAGCTAACAACAATGTATCATATCCTTGAAAACTGCCCAGAGGGTAGACTCCAGGTGTTCTCACCATGGGGGGAGAAAAAAGCATGGGCGGTAAGACACATGTTAATGAGCTTGATTTAGCCATTCCACAATGTTTACATACATCAAAACATTATGTTGTATGCCACAAATACAGATACGCTTGCCAATGAAAAAAGACAGACACACACACACACAGAGTACAGACGACTTTTGGCGCAGAAGAGGACTGGGCGTCCTAGCGTGGGAGAATCAGGCGCCCTGACATCCACCTCACCTGACAGCCCAGGGCTGCTCTGAGGAACGTCAGCACAGTGGCAGACACCGGAGCGGCTCCCGTCACCATCAGCCGGACTTTTCCGCCCAGGCTCGACTTCCAGGGAGGGAGAGTGGGAGAAGGTAAGGGTTACACACCTGCAAGTCGGCGGCCTCTCCGCCGAGCAGGCCCGCTTGGGACCCCGTTCCCTAACCCACAGCTGAAGGCCACATGGAGAACTCAGTGCTCACGATGGCAACACAGGGCTCCAGTTTGTTTCCAGCCGTGACTGCCCTGTTCCCTCCCAAAGGGGACGGAAGTCAGCCCCACCTCTGCAGAAGCTAGTTCAGGAAATTAGAACACGACTGGGGGGATCTGTGGCAACGACCACAGTTCTGGCCTTTTGGGGGGCACAGTATTATTACACATTATCACTCATGCTTGAAAAACTACCTCAAGAGTGACATACTTGTTCCGGAGAAACGAAACAAAACGGAGAATGAGAAAGGCTACACTACCCGGAATCCTTTTCCCCCAGATGGCTGCAGTACTATTTATCTCAGAAACTGAGGCCTCCTTAATGGCTTTGCCTTAGTTTTTAAACGTGTGCCAGAATTAAACAAAAACATGTCATTCTCTCCCTCACCTTCATCTCTCCCTCTCACAAAAAAAGCCCTCCCAGAACTCTGAAAACCGGAGCTGGTTTCCATGGGAGCGGCGGCTGGGAGTCATGTGTTACCTGCACTTTGTGGAAGATCAGCCGGTCCCACAGGCTGTTGTTTCTGATGATGCCGCTGCGAAGCTCTGCTTCTTTCCTCTTGGAGGCAAAGTCCAAGAGCCATCGCTTCAGTGTGGTGTTTGCTTGTCCGAAAATCTAATGAGGCAAGACATGAGAAGGTTTCCACGCCTACTAGAGAGGCCAGAGTCAAAAAGTGTGGAGAAATCGGAACCCTCAAACATGGCTGGGGACCACAAAATGGCACAGCCGCTCTGACAGCCTGGCCGGTCCTCTAACAGTCCCGTGTGGTCAGCACAACCAGCAATTCCACACCTCGGTATACACCCAGGAGTAAGAGACACATACATCCCCAAATGCCCATCAAGTAGGAATGTGTAGGCCAGGTGCGGGGGCCCAGGCTTGTATTCCCAGCACTCTGGGAGGCTGAGGTGGGTGGATCTCCTGAGCTCAGGAGTTTGAGTCCAATGTGGCCAACATGGTAAGACCCCATCTCTACAAAAAATACAAAAATTAGCCAGGCATGGTGGCATGTGCCTGTGGTCCCAGCTACTCAGGAGGCTAAGGTGGGAGGACTGCTTGAGCCCTGGAGGTGGAGGTTGTAGTGAGCCATGATAAC
>NW_012118487.1:2777485-2809615 GCF_000951035.1 Colobus angolensis palliatus | reverse complement strand
TTGTGGAATATTATTTGGCCATTAAAAGGAATGAAGCAAATATGTGCTACATGGATGCTCGTGAAAGCAGCCAGTCACAAAGGAGCACATATGGCATGATTCCATCCATAGAAAAGTCCAGAATACAGAAATGCACAGATTGAGAACACAGATGAGTGGATGCTGAAGGGTGGAGGGGGTCTGGGCGATGACAGCTAAAGAATAGGTAAGGGTTTCTCTTGGAGGTGATGAAAATGTTCTAAAATTGATTGTCGTGATGGCTGCAGAACTCCGTGAAAGTACTCAAAACCTTTGAATTATACACTCTAAATCCGCAAATTATACAGAGTATTATATGTTGATAAAGTTGTTCTTTTAAAAAGAACCACTAAAAACATAACAAGGTTCTGAGAGATAACGGAAGTCCTGCCTCTAAGTGAAAACGAATTCTGGAGACTGCCTGCTCGTGCCCCACACGCCTGACCCTGGCTGTGTGGTCCATGCGATGATACCCACCACAGAGGGGCTGGTGTTCTCTTGGGCTCTGCTGTGGCTTAGTCACTTCTTTCAGTGTGGCCAATTAAGTAATGTTTTACATGCCCATGCAAGGAGCTTTACAAAGAAGAAAACCATTTCATAGTTACTATTCTCATGTGATCCCATTAGCAACTTTGGGAGACAAACAGTAGGAGAAAAGAGGTAACAGTCCATGTTATACACGAGGAAGCAGGGGCTCAAGTGTTTATTGTAAAAATAAAATAACCTCCCACCTTACGCTTGTATTCTGACCAGGTTTACAAAGTGTGTTCATGTGTTTTCTCTTATAATCCTTATCAACAACCGTGGGAGGTAAATGCATCCTAACTTTACAGATGAGTAAACTGAAGTTCTACAAGATTGAGAGGATTGTCCAGGGTCATGCACATGGCACACGGCACAGCCCAATTCAAACCCAAGCCCCTGCGTCCAAGTCAGTGCTCAGTTCTGGGACTTTGCAGTTTGGAACTTACTCGGTCAAACATCCGGTTCAGCAGTCTTGGAACCACAGGGAAGACAGTGGGTTGAAGCACCTTGAGGTCATCCATAAGCAGCCTGATATCTCCTTGGAAAAATCCGATTTTAGCTCCATGACACAGCATTACACACTACAGGGGCAATGGGGCAATGGAAACAACAAACATTTGATCATCACAGCAGGCGGCACACAACATGGACAACACCCAACGCTTCAGTTGTAGCAGTTCAGGCCAGTTTCCAGAAATCTTAAATTTCCTAAACATAGGTAACTTAAAAAAAATGTGCATTTGCTAGTCCTTGTACAACATGGAAATGTGGTATTTCTCTTGGTTATCCTGAAGATACAGGACTTAGTAAAAAACCAGGCTATGTCGTTTTCAGTGATGACCACAGAGATTCTACTCTTTCAGTGTGCTGGTAAGTGGTAGTCTGTTGAATGAATGACATGGTATTACATATTCTAAATATTTTTAGTGGCTGGGTGCAGTGGCTCACGCCTGTAATCCCAGCACTTTGGGAGGCCAAGGTGGGTGGATTACTTGAGTTCAGGAGTTCCAGATGAGTCTGGCCATGTTACAGTGAAACCCCACATCTACTAAAACAAAAATTAGCTGGGCGTGGTGGCAGGTGCCCGTAGTCCCAGTCACTAGGGGGGGCTGATGCTGGAGAATCACTTGAACCCAGGAGATGGAGGTTGCAGTGGGCCAAGATCGTGCCACTGCTCTCCAGCCTGGGCCACAGAGGGAGACTCTGTCTCAAATATATTTATATAGCCTTCCAGAAACTTTACGTTTAATTTATTCTCCAAATAAAAACTTAACTTCTTGCCTAGAGTTCAAGTTTGTTAAAGTCTCACTTTCTTTTGTTTGAATCTAAAAGTTTCTGAAAGGCCACTAAGTATGATGAATTTGTGACACCAGGGTATCTAATACCAAAGTGGCTTGCCATTCAGCTAGAATACACTGCACAATCTTTTTCCTGTTGAGTACAAACCGTACTGGCAAGCCATATGGAACTGACAGTTTGCCTAAAGATTCAAAAGGTGACACAAGGGAAGTACAAACGTTCTCTGGCTTAAAAGCTGAAACCACAAGAAAGGTACACCATTTAAAGGTTAAAAGGTTCACTGTTTAACAATTACAGCTCAGAAAGCTTTTGTTCAGTGTGGCCTGCCTTCTAGGCACCCCTCTAAAACTTGTTAGGTACAGCAACTCATTTGAGATTGCTTCGTAAGCCCAGAAGATCCTGAGGTGTGCAGGACGTAGAAGGAACAGATGGCAGATGGGATGTAATCGCCTTCAATCCTCTGGGGTGAGCAAATCTGACAGGGCAGCTGCCATCCAAAGCATTGGCTGTTAGTCACCCCTGTCTCCAACACAGCAGCGGGCACACAGCTAGAGCTCAGTAACTACTCACTAAATGAATGAATGGTGCTCATTGTTTTTTCCTACAGTATAAAATCCAAAATTGTCAAAGAAAGAAAAAAGGTGGTTCTTGGTCAGTTTTAAAATTAGTCACACAGTTGATTACAGGGAGCCTAAGCAAAGGTCAACTGGAGGATCATTCTCTTTTTCCAAGGGCACTTAGAATATTGCTGAAAAAATTAGTCTCAAGCCAACTTGCCCATTATGAACAAGCACAATCAAAACTAGAGACTTCTTACAGAACAGAGGCCTCACCAGGCTTTGTAGAACTAAAATAATAATGACTTTTCTTTTATAGTTGATCTTTCTGGACTGATGTCCATATTAGTATCCTTCAAAAGTCTGAGCTCCTAATTTTAAAATGAGTGATTAAATTCAAGTATCCTGTTCATACTCAGAAAAAGAATTTGTATTCTTTCAAATAATCTGTACCATTTCTAAAACGGGGCTGAGCAAAGAATTCTTTATAGAGATGACAGTCTGCACGTCACACTTACCTTCATGAGCTGTTCATACATGTGTGCAAGTGGTAAAAATGAAATGTGTGTGTCACTGGCATTCAAGGGAAGTGCTTTCTGTAAAACACAACAACTTAGCAGAACATACACAACAAGCAAGGAAAACAAAACTAAATGCCTACCTCTACAACTCTCTCAAACATATGGGCGAGAGGCAAGAAAGATATCAAAGTATCATCTGGGCAAGGATTGACTGAATTCTGTAAGCAAAGACACCAGCAAGGCAGAAAAGCATTAAGACTCCCAGTAACTTTCCATTTTATTTCTGAGCACATAGTACCTCAACACTGAGGAGAAACAGCTTTTGCTTATGGTCTGCAACTTTTCCTCACCAAAGAATAAAATGAAAAGCAAGGGGCATGGTGGCTCACACCTGTAGTTCCAGCACTTTGGGAGGCCAAGGCGGGCAGATCACTTGAGGTCAGGGGTTCAAGACCAGCCTGGACAACATGGTAAAACTCCATCCCTACTAAAAATACAAAAATTGGCCAGACATAATGGCACATGCCTGTAATTCTAGCTACTCAGGAGGCTGAGGCAGGAGAATCGCTTGAACCAGGGAGGCGGAGGCTGCAGTGAGCCCAGATCACACCACTGCACTCCAGCCTGGGCAACAGAGTGAGACTCTGACTCAAAAAAAAAAAAAAAAAAAAAAAGCAATACTTTCATTATTCAAATAAAGTGGAAGTCACTCCCAATGACAAAGTAAATTCACTTCAGGGCTTTAATCAAAACAAGGAAAATTTTGCCCAAATTGGAAGGTTAAGGGATTATGTGCTCTAATCAGTATTTCATCACTACAGTATCCCAGTACCCAGCAAGTTCAATTCTACCTTAAGAAATACAGGTCCCATTTCAACATAAAATTGCATTTTATGTTGCTAAGGGAAAGGAGGAAAGAAGATAAAAGAAGGTGGATTTCCAAGGTCCTTAGAGTATTTTGAGTTTGATCAATATATAAATACATAAAGCCCTACTTTACATAATTTGTTTAATGCAACCTCAGATCCGGCACCCAGGAATTTGTTCTCCTATAAAATACTGATCATGATGATTAAACAGACAGATTCAGTTTGGACATCTGGTTTCCCTCAGAATGGGCCTTACTTAGGGCAGGCACAGTGAGGGTTTGCATAGAATATTCATGTTTTTAATATAAAGAATTCTGGCCAAAACAGGGGGTGTCCAACAGCAGCTGCTGTCACACCAACTAAGAAATGAGGGCATTGTCGTTACCTAGGGGATGATGTACCAGGTTCTGAGCCATGCCCTTTCCTTTCCTAAAGCTGGGTCACCCTTGATAATAATGTGACAATGGATGAAAGCGTCAATCCTGAGCACACACAGCAGCCCCAGAAGCACTAGATGTGGGCTGAGCATGCTGTAATCTCAGCTTGATTTTATTCAAGTCTGACAGGCATCCCAAGTAGTACTTCTCAGGATGAAATTGTTATATTGGTATAATGAGAAATCAGACTCCATTCTACCTATACTTTTCAACATTCTGATTTAGAACAAAAATATTGTCCATGATCATGATTAGACATTTTACAAAGCTAAGAAGACAGATATTGTAACTGATACTGTAATTGATTTGACATTATAATTGACTTTAAACAAAGTTCTGTAATCATTTGCCTCAATGAACCACCAATGCATTTTAAGTTTTCTTCGAAGGCCAGTTACGACATTAAAATTTCACTTTGGTAAGGTACTAAATGTTGAACTCTGTTGAGAAAGTATACACCTTTACAAAGGGTATTTGGAAAGGGTGAGCCAAGTAAAATAAGTGCACAATCCCTCAAAGATCAGTTTTCTGTAGCCACCAAACAAGTCCATTCCCCAAAGCCATTAAGCTCAGGCTCCTGCTACAAAAATCAGAGCTACAGAATACTCCCAAAGAGACTGCAAAAGCCAATTATGTTAACTATAAAAAAGAGTATGAGGAAAAGGCATTATATTGTTCAATAAGCACCTTTATAAAGGGCAAGTTTGGAATAGGCTCTTGGTGTTATGGACTGAATCACGTCACCTCCTTCTAAATTCATACGTTGATGTCCTAACTCCCAATGTAGAGAGGGCGCTGCTGTGACTGTATTTGGAGGTAGGCTCTGATCTGATAGGGCTAGTGTCCTTATAAGAAGCGGAAGAGACACCAGAGCGCTCTCTCTTCGCACATGTACGGAAGAAAGGCTATATGAGGATACCGGAGAAGGAGACTGTCTGCAAGCCAGGAAGACAGCCCTCACCAGAAGCCAAATTTGCCAGCAGCTGATCTTGAACTTCTAGCCTCCAGAACTGTGAGAAAATAAATGTCTGTTGTATAAGCCACCCAGTGTGTGGGTTTTTTCTTTTTTTTTTTTTGTTATGGCAACCTGAATAGACTAAGACACTGGGTAGTAAACTTTAAAAGTATGGGAAATCAGTTGAAGTACAAGTCTTTAATACTTCTAGTGCAATGGAAGTCACACTGACCACAACAGATAATGATAATTCAAAAACTTTTAGCATATCATTGCCAATTTAAAATAAATTATTTCCCAAATACAGGGACACTGGATAAAAACACAAGACAGTCCATCTCTTCTCTGTCCTTTCTTGGATATATTTCTAGGGCAATATCCAAATAGAGTTTCACTATACTAATGTTGCAGTGAACTTCATCTGTCAATTCACCTTAATTATCACAGAGAAGGGTTGGCGATTAGACCCAAAGTGAAAAAAGAGAGAAGGTGGACTTGGGCCTAAAGTTCTGACCTTATCCGTATGTCACCTCGTTTCTAAATACCACACGGGCCTAACACAGTGGTGCCACCTTCAGCACTTTCATTCTCAAGGACTAATGTCAACCAGTGAGGAAAGATGACAACATCCCAAAAAGTTACCTCTGTTGCTTTCACAAAAGCTGAACAATCGCTCACTATGTTTCGATGAGTGATCAGTGCTCCTTTGGGGTTGCCTGTGGAGCACATATGAAGCAGAACAAAGTTAAAGAATGACAGAAACGAAGGAGGCCCAGAAACCCCGCATAATTAGGGCCTCGGACACCCCTACTGTTAAGATACATCGTGAAAGCCAAATGTTGAACACTAAATTCCTGAGCAACCTGCAATCCTTTCACTGACTTATCTTTGAAAACCTTTATTAATATGGGCAAATTTTAAAGGGTATACGTAGTCATAAGAGAAGAAAAACCAGAAATTGTCTCCCTGGGAGCCACCGATCTAGTCTGTCCTAGGGAGACAGGTGAATCTAATATCACCTTCAATAAATGTTTGAGGAATTATCCGGCACTCTTGGACTCTGAGAATAGCAACAGGAAGATAGCACATAGCACAAGAGGACAGCACTGGAACTGCTTCCTTCTCTTCTGCTTTCGGTCCATCTACTGTTAGCTGATAAGTCATCCAAAAGAGGTGGGAGAGAGTACAGCCCACTGGCTGCCACATGTAGAAGCAATTCTATCTCAAAACTCACCTGTAGTTCCACTTGTGAAACAAATTACTGCAAGATCTTCAGGTGCTGGAGGCTAAAGAAGATTAAAAAAAAAAAAAGCTGATATAAATCAGAACAGAAAAGAGAACTATAAGCCACAAAGTACCAGGCTAGATACTGAAGACTACAAAGACGACAGAGCAGGGTCTGACACAGTGTGCTTACCTTGGGCTTCCGTCTGTTGGCTCTTCCCAGGTCCTTAATTAGAAGAGAAAAAAAGTCATTTTAAATGGAAATGTTTTCTAACTGTAAAGGATAAGGTCACATCAAGGCACTTAAACCTGGCTTTACTGTGGGCTTCATTCACAGCTGGCTCGAAAACAGCATAATTTTCTAATTAAAGAAACTATGGTAGTTTTAATTAACCAGAACCAAAATATTTACTCATTGTTCTGAGAAGCCATTTTCCAGTTATCTCTTCTCTTACATAAAACCACACAGATGATAATAGGACTGGCCTTTGAAATAGGATGTATTAAAATACAGCAGTCAAAGTCTTTACAATGCATTTCTGGTCCCCACTTCCACTCCTTATTAGGGCCTTTAATAAAGCCCTGTTCTTAACCATAACTAGATACTGTAGATACTCTGCAGGCTCCTCAAATCAGAGCACAGTACGACCTCACCCCCGCATTCTGCACAACTGACATCTGCAATCTGAGACGGAAAATCAATCTCTGCTCGGTGGAAATGCTAGCCATTTTGGAGAGGTTCAAATATCTGCTCAAATATCTCCCCACGTAGAGTGGAGATAGGATTTGGGAGCCTCCAGTGATAAAACAGGCCACAGCAGAACCTCGAAGACTATTTCCTGAATGGACTTAAAGGTTAAGAATGACGCATTGCGCGGGGACAGCATTTCCCAGCGGCAGGCTTCCAGCCACTACCACTGATGGGGTTTGGTTGACTGCATGAGTGCGGTCTTGGTGGCCACTTTAATATCTATTAATTTTAACAAATGAACGATTTATATTCTTTTCCTATTAAAATGGAACAGCGTGAATGAGGATATGGAACGAACATGCCATTGAACATGTTCAGTTCACATGGAAATTAGATGGATGTGCTCAGGGCTCGGTGAGTTTCTGCCCAGCATCCATTAAGTTTTCAATCTTAATTCCATTTTAAATGATGTAAGTGGCAGACCACCGATTAAGAACAGGAACTAATATATCCAATTAGAGGTCAGCCAAAAGCTACAGCAATAATTCTGTATATTTTTTTCAAAATAACCTTTATTAGCTCCAGATTTCTACTTGTCTATTAAAAATTCTTACATAACTTCGGGAGATGCCCAAGTTTTCAAAAATTGATGTTAAATAAAATAAAGCCCCAGTTACATACAATTTGGCTCTTAATTTATTGGGAACAAACATTATCCAAATTAGTGCACTGTTGCCACGAAAGTTTCACAGCCTTACATCTCTCTTACGGTATCACTTAGGAAAAATCCTGTAATTATTATTATTATTTTTTTTGAGACAGAGTCTCGCTCTGTCACCCAGGCTGCTGTGCAGTGGCACAATCTTGGCTCACTACAACCTCCACCTCCTGGGTTCAAGCGATTCTCCTGCCGCAGCCTCCCGAACAGCTGGGATTACAGGTGTGCGCCACCATGCCAGGCTAATTTTTTGTATTTCTAGTATGACGGTGTTTCACCATGCTGGCCAGGCTGGTCTCAACCTGACCTCATGATCCACCCGCCTCAGCCTCCCAAAGTGCTGGGATTACAGGAGTGAGCCAATGCACCTGGCCAAATACTACAATTATTTAAAGAAAAAAAAAAATCTTTATGTTCCAAGAAAAAAAACCACCCATAAACAAAAACTGAATTCTAGTTAATGATAAATACCCTGAAGTATTTAGGGGTAATAAAATCTGCAACTTACTAAAATGCATCAAAAAAATAAGATGGAGGGATAAAGTGATGGTCTGATAAGAGATAAAGCAAATATACTAAAATGTCAATTGGTGGTGAGTATACAGCTGTCTACTATGCAATTCTTTCAACTGTTTGGATGTTTAAAATTTTCATAATTAAAATACTGAAAAATGCAAACATTCCAAATACCAAAATTTCTATTTTTGATCCTGTAAAAAAATACATTAATATAAACTCAACACAAGATCAACCATAATGCTAGTTTTAAATTCTTTTCTTTAGACCTTCACCTTTTGCTTAGAATATTTTTAAAAACTAAGTATAAATCATATTAAGCAGGTAAGTATAAAACAATGTCTTCTATAAATTAATATTTTAATATAAACTTCATATTATAATCTTCAATCATCTAAATAATTTTTAAATTTCAACATTACTTCTTTATCATACAGCAGTCAAAAAACACCAGAAAAATTCCAGCATCGATGGGGAGGCGGGGGAGAAAAAGGGAAGGTAAGGGAAAAAGAGATCACATTAGAGTAAAAGGGGGTTAAAAGTGAAAAAAGAGAAGCGGGGAAACACCAGGTAACAAGCTAACTAAAACTCCAATTCAACAAGGAAGCACGCGGGTCAGCACTTACAGGATCAGTTCCACGCTACTGAGAGAGAGCTGGGCAGGGACGCACACATGCACGAGAGAGAAAGTTCTGTTAGAACACACGAGCTTTCCTGTGCCTACTAGGTTCCTCAGGAAAGGTTTTACTGATCTTTACTCATAGCTTCAAATTCTTTGTAGAAGGAGGAAAATTACACATAAAAATTTAAAATCCTATTTATAACAGTTTCAGAAAAATATTTCTAACTCCTTCAGAAAGAGAATGACTGACTCTATTTTCCTATGACTTCCTATGATATGTACATAAAAAGATCCCCCTCTGGTCATGCTCTTGGATGGAACTGTAATCCAAGTCCGGCTGACGGGGATCAACTTCTTGTATCATCTGACATCAGGCACCCATGCTGAGCATGGACCTCACTCATTCTCCTGGATTGGCTGCCTTTAAAGTTGTGATGGGTATGACTCTTAAAAGAGTCAATATGAAAATAAATCAAATCAAACATGTATGTTGGAAACTCACCAGGACTCTCCATGAGCCACCCAGGGAAAAGAACGATGAGGCTGATTTCTATATTTGGCTTGGCATTAAAGACAAATTAGTAAGTA
This sequence comes from Colobus angolensis palliatus, assembly GCF_000951035.1. Lineage (NCBI taxonomy): Eukaryota > Metazoa > Chordata > Mammalia > Primates > Cercopithecidae > Colobus > Colobus angolensis. The sequence goes on along the minus strand of NW_012118487.1, from coordinate 2,800,075 downwards.
AAAGGCATTAAAGCCCAAAGAAGACACAGAAACTGAAAGTTCCACCTGCCTGAAGCTGTAATTCCCATTTCTGGCATTTCTGGGCACAGTTTGTCAGTGCTCTGGAATAAATATCTGAGTGCTGAAAGCACTTGGGTAAGGTGTGATGTGTTAACACTGGGCACACATGTAGAATCCTTTCTCCAGCAATGAGACAGAAATTTCTGCTCTCTTTCATGGGTTGCGGAGGCAACTGGCCAGCGCTGGGACTGCATGATGGCACTAGATAGCACTGGATAGCACGTGTGAGCCAACATGGCCCCAGGGAAAGCCTTCGGGGAAGGAGGCAGGGAACTCACCTCCAGCGCCTTCACGCTGATGATTTCCACCCCACACTTCTGGCCTTGTTCTACCAGTTCACTGCCGTAGGCATCCATGAGAACTATGATTTTAAGGCTTGGTGTTAACTTATTTTCTACACCCTCTAGTAAGAGTTTGGCCTTCTCTGGCTTGTCAACAAAAACCAGAAAGAGTTCAGCTGTAAATGAAAAGATACAATGAAGAATAAGCTCTGGGATGTTAAAAGACTGACTCTGTCATATCCAGCACAAGGATACTTGAAGTACTACCTTCTTTGAATAAAAAGGTAAATATACATTTACATGTAAAATCTTTGTCAAATCAAATGTAAGCAAATGCAAAGTCACTGACCCTAACCAGTAACTATGCCAATAATCCAGGCAAAGATCATAGACGTACCTTTGTTGACTATGTACGTTACGGCTTCGTTTCCAAGGGTATCATAAAGTGGAACCACCACCATCGAATAAGCAAAGCATCCTTGTTCAATAATCACCCACTAAACAAACAGTAAACGTCAGGGAGAGAAAACAAGATGTCATCATGGAATCAATAAGAACAATACTCAAGAGAGATTCAACGTGAAAACCTTTGACGCAGCAAAATTAACATTTGTGTTATCTACTACTCTGTGCCAGGTGCTATGAGGGATTCAGAATGAGAACAAAACACTTGCCCCATTCTTAAAAAGAAATTAAGGCCAGGTACACTGGCTCACACCAGGAATCCCAGCACTTTGGGAGGCCAAGGTGGGGGGAATCAGTTGAGCCAGGAGTTCAAGGCCAGCCTGGGCAACATGGCAAAGCCCTGCCTCTACAGAAGTTATCTGGACATGGTGGCACACACCTGTAGTCGCAGCTACTTGAGAGGCTGAGGCGGGAGGACTGCTTGAACCCAGAAGGTTGAGGCTGCAGTGAGTTGTGATCACACCAATGCACTCCAGCCTGGGTGACAGAGTGAGATCCTGTATGTGTGTATGTATGTATGCACAAAGAGAGGGAGGGAAAGAGGGAAGGGAGGAAAGAGAGAGAGAGAAAGAAAGAGGAGAGAGAGGACAGAGAGAGAAAGATGAGAGATTGAGAAAGAGAAAAGAAAGGAAAGGAAAGGAAAGGAAAAGGAAAAGGAAAAGGAAGGAAAGAAAGGAAGGAAGGAAGGAAGGAAGGAAGGAAAGAAGGAAGGAAGAGAAATTAAAATCTGCCTGAAGAATTGAGGCAAATATGTTAAAAGATAATTAGCAATATCAGATAGTGACTGACTCGAGATAAGAAAGCCCACCATTGGCCAAGGAAAGGAAAGGAAAAGGAAAAGGAAAAGGAAGGAAAGAAAGGAAGGAAGGAAGGAAGGAAGGAAGGAAGGAAGGAAGGAAGAGAAATTAAAATCTGCCTGAAGAATTGAGGCAAATATGTTAAAAGATAATTAGCAATATCAGATAGTGACTGACTCGAGATAAGAAAGCCCACCATTGGCCAAGGTCGTTACAGATGCTACTGGGAGGGTGCAACTGAGATTGCCTTTGGAAAGAGAAAGAAAAAGAGAGAGAGACAGAGATGGAGGCAGGGAGATGCTAACAGAGGGGACGGCAGGATGAAAAGCAGGGGGTTAGAGCGATGTGACTGGCACAAACGGTTCTGGCTGGAGAGCAGGGGGCAGCCACTAAGAGTTCCTCACAAAACAGTGGCTGTGGGGCTCAAGGAAGATCCCTCTGGCAGCAGGGCACTCTATGCCCTGGAATAGGGGAAGGAGCACCTTGTCTAGCAGTAAAACTGTTTTGAGAAAATCCCTCTAGAAAAGTGAAGGAAAGAAGTGAGACAATAACTGGCCACACTGCCACATGGAAGATGCAGTAAGATGTCTCTGACGGCTTTGGCCACATAGCCACTGCCCTACCTACTGGACTAAGGTGAAACATCACTCTCTGTCATACTCAAGGGCACCCCACTCCTCCGGCTGCACTTTTCTAATGAAATCGTCTGCAGAGCTCTGACACACAGGACAGATAAAGGCACAGCCGGAGGAAGGGGGCACAACCCACTCACATCCACTTGGCCTGGAAATGGGCTTCTGAGTTTCGGTGTTTTCCTGGAAGGAATTTTCAGCCAACAACAAAGAGATCAGGTCCAAGCTCCTTAGGCACACGTGACGCTTAAGGAAGGCTCTCTTTCCTGCCACTCCACCACATGAAAATGCTCCACTCCCAGACACAGGTGTGCACGAGGGCATTCCCTTGGCCTCCCCACCCCTATTTCCTTCGAGATTCTACTCAGGCGCCACCTCCAGGAAGCCCTCCTTGACTGAGCTCCCATAATCCTTCTGCCCTACGCCCACACTTACCACATGACAGAGAAAGCACTGGTGTTTAGGTCTGTCTTTCCTTATGTGGTACCTCAGAAGAGGGGCTGAGTCACTGTGCTTTGGCACCCCCACACAGCGTCTGACATATAGTAGGTGCTCAGCAAACATTTGTTGAACGAACTCATAAATATAGGAAAGAACCTACTTCTTGAAGAGATTCATTCTGCAGTTCTAGATTCATGATAAAATTCCATCAAAACAAACATTTTGATGTGTTCATTTGGGATGAAAAAAACTAAATTCTACAAAGCCCAGTCATAGTCCAGCTGTGGAGAATGCTGTTTTCCCCTTGAAAGACCACAAAACTCTAAAGAAGCCATCTTTATTTATTTAAAAAAAACAAGTCAGTAGCACAGGAATTGCGTCAACATGTCTTCTGGCCACAAGCAGGTATAAGAATAAATTCGATTTCTTCAAGCCAGATGCTTCCATTTTTCCAGGCCAGCTAGATCTACTAATCTGCTGAGTCACACCATGAGCTATCCTTCCAAAAGAGCTGCTCATTTAAACTCAATTTCTGATACGTTTTGGCTGTGTCCCCCCCCAAATCTCAACTTGAATTGTATCTCCCAGAATTCCCAGGTGTTGTGGGAGGGAGCCAGGGGGAAGTAACTGAATCATGGCGGCTGGTCTTTCCCGTGCTATTTTTGTGATAGTGAGTTTCATGAGATCTGATGGGTTTCTCATGGGTTTCTGCTTTTGCTTCTTCCTCATTTTTCCCTGGCTGCCACCATGTAAGAAGTGCCTTTCACCTCCTGCCACGATTCTGAGGCCTCCCCAGCCATGTGAAACTGGAAGTCTAATTAAACCTCTTTTTCTTCCCAGTCTCAGGTATGTCTTTATCAGCAGTGTGAAAACAGACTAATACACTTTTACACACTGGTTTACAGAAACCGTGCCGGGCCTAGACCGCCAATGACAGACTGCGCAAATGAAGGCCGGCTAGCGCTGAGTACTGTCCCCATCACCCATGGCATTTTAAACTCTGGAAACCAACCAGAAGGAAAGCCTCATACCTTTCAGAAAGGGGAAAAAAGGAGGCTGCTATTAACAAAAATGTTATCTAAATCTCTTTATAACTTATTAATGTCATTTTTCTAACCACACAGGTGACTCTTAAAGTAAAAAGACTCCTTTGTTAGTTATCTAAGGATTTTGTTGGGGAACCTGGTTTAAAAACACTAAAATAATCCCCCCCAAAAAGTGATTTCTCTTTTCTCTTAAAGGCGATTAAAAGGCCCTGGTTCAGGTTTTCTTTTCTTTTTTTTTTTTTTTTTTGAGATGGGAGTTTCACTCTTGTTGCCCGGGCTGGTAGCTCACCACAACCTCTGCCTCCCAGATTCAAGCGATTCTCCTGCATCAGCCTCCTGAGTAGCTGGGATTATAGATGTGCGCCACCAGGCCTGGCTAATTTTGTATTTTTAGTAGAGATGGGGTTTCTCCATGTTGGTCAGGCTGGTCTGGAACTCCCGACCTCTGGTGACCCACCCGCCTTGGCCTCCCAAAGTATTGGGATTACAGGCGTGAGCCACCATGCCCAGCCCGGGTTCAGGTTTTCGTATGTGTAACTTTCTAAGGTGTAACGCAAAGCTATACTTTTAGTAGCAATCAGACGACAAAATCTGGTCTCTAGCAGAAGTTAGGCTCTTACATTGGAGAATTCTCCAAATCACGCACAGCAAGTACCTACTGGGTCATACCTCAGGTCTGTTTTGAGCAAAGATGCCAATGAACTGATCTGGGGTGGCCGTGCAGCCCTTCTGGATCAGCGCTGAGCCTAGGCACTCCGCCATTTCTGCAACCTAAAATGGAGAGGAGAAAGTCAGAAACAGATTGGGCCCCAACTCCAGAAACAAAGCTGGCCAGAGGACAGGCTGACATCTCAGCCAGCACGCAATGCTGCACACAGAAGCGGAGAGGGAACACGCAGGCATTTCTTTATTGGTAGGTTTCTTGGTAAAACACAAGGTTTTATTCACAAGAAATCAGAATTAAGAGAACTGACCGCAGGGTTCCTTCTGCAAAGCAAATTAATCTTATCCCAACGGCTGCAGGTCACAGATAATTATATGGCAAGACTTCTCATACATATTTTTCTATTTTAGTTTTATAAAATTATAAAAATAGTAGAGAGATGGATTTTTTTAATTTATAAAGCAGCCAAAACTTGTTTATTTGGTATAAACACAGAAACAGCAACTTTTGAGAGACCTATAAAAAATAAGAGCAAGCTATTATCCTGAAGTTCTACAATTCCGTTCTTAAGAACGTATTCTTAGGAAACAATTCAATCTCAGGAGGAGGTTTTTAAAAGCCTACATATAGGCTAGGCATGGGGGCTCACGCCTATAATCCCAGCGCTTTGGGAGGCTGAGGCAGGCAGATCACTTGAGGGAGTTCGAGGCCAGCCTGGCCAACATGGTAAAACCCTGTCTCTACTGAAAATACAAAAATTAGCCAGGGACAGTGGTGTGCACCTGTAGTCCCAGCTACTCAGGAGGCTGAGGTAGAAGAATTGCTTGAACCCAGGAGGTGGAGTCTGCAGTGCACTGAGATCCTGCCACTGCACTCCAGCCTCGGTGACAGAGTGAGATTCCATCTCAACAACAAAAAAAAAGCCTACGTATAAACATATGCAAATATTTCAAAATTATTGCATCAAAAATCTCTAGGGTAAAAAACCTAATCATGGCTGGTGATTAAGTAAATGATGGTAATCACTAAGAAAATGCTACATAGTTAGTTAATATTATAATTGTGAAAACTATATCAAACTTAGGACAATATTATAATGATAAGCAACACATGTAAATATAAAAATGCATATTATAATAACTAAGTAAAAATTGGTAGGTTTGCAAAATTCAGCAGGGTTATCCTATCCTCTCCCCGTTCCTACCCCAAATAAAATAAAATTTTTAAAAAATCTTAAACTTTGCAGTTCTTTTCTTTTTCTTTTTTTTTTTTTGAGATGGAGTCTCACTCTGTTGCCCAGGCTGGAGTGCAGGGGCGTGGGCTTGGCTCACTGCAACTTCCACCTCAAGGGTTCAAGCAATTCTCCCTGCCTCAGCCTCCAGAGTAGCTGGGATTACAGGCACCTGCTACTACATCCGGCTAATTTTTGTATTTTTCAGTAAAGACAGGGTTTTGCCATGTTGGCCAGGCTGGTCTTGAACTCCTGACCTCAGGTGATCTGCCCCCTCGGCCTCCCAAAGTGCTGGGATTATAGGCATGAGGCATACCGTGCCTGGCCTGCAGTTATTTTCTTTATTCTCAGTTGGCAAATTCTCAAGAGCACTCTTAAGGCATACCCACACCCATAGGAAGTAAGGCCACACCTACTCCTGGCCTGGGACCCTACTGGTTCTGGGCCTTGGCACCATCCTGGCCCTGCCTATGGGGAACAGAGTGACCATGGTAGGTGACAACAGGATGACACAAGCAGGTTCATTACTACCCTCTCCTTCACAGATGACTTCAAAAGTCTTGGTTGCATTTAAGGAATCAGAACCTGAGAAATACCTGCAATTGGATGCTACCTTGCTGGTAAATATGATGGAATAACACACGCACATTTATATTTCTAGATCGGTCATACATTCTTAAAAACAAAGAACAAAAAAAACAAACAAACCCCTTTAAGGCATTCCTAGTCACCAAAAGGTCATATTCATTGGATGATTGAAAAAAAAAAAAAAAAAAAGATTTGAATGAACAAATCCAAAATCAGCTTCAGTTCTGTATCGTCACCCGCGTCCAAATGCAGCGTGCAAGGCACAGATTCACACCTTCTGAAACCCCCAGTGATTTTCAATCTGCCTTGAAAACGCCAATCTGCGATGGATGTGTCTTCTCTCTTCCAGCCAATAAACAACACAAGTAACCCCGGAGACACAGAGGACTCCACGATGCCTCAGGATCATCACACACCACACACGCGTGTTCAACACACACAGGCTGTTCTTACACTTGTGAAAATGAGGGATCCTGGAAACTATTATTTACACAGGAAACTATTTGGCTCTGGTAGGACAGAATAAAAATGGGAAATCCTTCCAGTCATGTGAGCTACTGCTCCTAGCTCCTTCTACAGGGGAGGTGTGAGAAGTCGCTTCCCCATCTCTTGAGAGACAGACGAACACCTCTCAAGCAAAGCCTTCTGCATCCTGTCGACCCCTGAGGACGGACGGGGAGAAATCACGCACTTCAGTCTGAGAACAATCAACACACTCTGCGGCTGCAGAGAACAATCCCTTCCACAGACACACCCCAAATACACCAGCCCCTAAACTGCCCTTCACACAAAACCCAGAAGAAGGAAGTGCATTTGTATTCAGGAATCCGCATGATTACCTGCCCCTAGAGCAGCAGAGGGGGAGCCAGGGGCCGGAGCCTTTCCTGGACAGCTGTGTGGAAGCAGCAGGCAGCAAAGCAGAGCTGGCATGTCTGGGGCACCTGCCTGTCCCGGGGTGCCATGTGCACTGGGGAAGAGCCATGGCATCCACATTCATTGTAATCATGACAAAAAAATAAACAAACAAACAGCAACGTCTTGCTACACTGCTACTACTGCCATTCATGAACTGCTGTTTCAACAGCTGTAGCCATTGATGGGTGGGGACTAGAGACTGACAAGGGTCACCACACTCAGATGCCAGCTTCCTTTGTGCTTATACAGTAACACAAGTGTCTTCCCCGAACATCTGTGTTCCTCCCTACGGCTGCTCTGGGGGTGTCACACAGGTGGTGAGTTGGCCAAGGACAGCTTTGAGGGTCAGTAGCACGCACTAGGAAAGCCTACACAAGAGGCTGCAGGCCTTGCTTCTGGTCCTGGTTCTGCCACTAACCAGCTATGACCTTGGGTGAGTCACCTCTCTTCCTGAGACAGGTCCTCCTCATCTGTAAAATGAGGACATGTTTCTGTGTTCCGGCTTCTGAGTTTTTCTAGTACCCCTCAAGTGGAGAGGAATAATCCTATCCCACCAGGGGGACTGGGAGAGTTTCCAAAATTTTATCTTAAAAATTATACTCAACTTCACAATGTATCCACATCAGCTTTGAAATACAGTGCTTTGAACCACTAGTGAAATTCCTTAACTTGTTCTCCCCAAACCTTTCTGTCAAGTTTCTCCTCGGATGCCCCATGCTTATGGCAAGGCTCTGAGCTGGTCCAGTACATACACTTTGGAGCAACCATCCGGCTCCAAGGATTCACATACGGAAGCATCCCTGCTTGCAAGAGGAGTCCACAGAGCCTGTTTCATACAAACTCACCTGTTTGTATGAAAGCCATTCATAGGGTTGGTCTGGTTTCCGAGAGCCTAAACAAGGGCCATTATCTAAAAAACAGAGAAAAAACAATGGATGGGCTGAACATACATACATATTCCCAGATTTTAATTTGTATCCCAGCCCCACGCTACTAAACATCAGCTAGACTCTACTTTAGTCCTCAGGTAAGAAATGGTGGCTTCAGATTGGAAATGTTTTCTCCCTCAGTTTTGGGCTGATGTTTTCTTTGCTGGCTTAATTCTGTTTTGTTTAAGTGGGGCAGGAGAGGGGGATGAGGGGAGAAATGGCAAAATCCAACTCTTAAGGGCACTTAATTTGTGATTCCTCTTGAACACCCTACTGCTTTAGACCAGGAGTCAGCAGATGAGTGGTAAAGAGATCCTGCTGTAGTGGCAAAGGGATACCTTTTCAGAAGAGGTAGTCATCAGAACTTTTCAAGAAGTCTAAAGCATTCTAACTCAGAATACGGAAAGGAAAATATAATTCTTTATGTGTCCAAATTTTGATGACCAAAGGTATCAAGAATTACCTGGAATCCTAGTTACATGGGTGAAGTCGTGATTGCAGAAAAACAAACACAAAGAAAAGATGCGAAATGAGGGGACGTGAAGTGGTATTTGTGAAGCAAAAGTTAGGAAATAGCGAGATGTTTCCCGATTCCCATTGAGGTTTCGAAGAAGCAAAAGGGGACCATAGTGCCTCTGGCTTTAGCACATTCGGTCTGAGTGTTCGTGAGGAGGCTCTGATTTGACGTGAGGACCTAAGGAAGTAGGACGGAAGGCAGGGCTGGCCCCATCACCACAGAGCATGCCCCAGACAACAACAGTGTGCTGCACACGCAGATTCAGGAGTCAGCCGCGCGGCTGGGGAGGACGCAGGCCAGACACACTGACTTCTTTGCCATCCCTAAAAACAGTCCTGATGAAAACAGGGTTATTCTCGGACCCTCTCCAATTTACAGACTGTAACAAGGGCCATACAAGATGAGTTCAATCAGATGTTATTTCCAGATGAGAAAAAAAAATTGCATTAGTCATATGAAATGATGCGATTTTATTCCTCAAAAACAGAGACGGGCACACTGCAGCCAAGGGCCAAATCAGGCCCACCACCTGTTTTTGTGGACACAGTGATAGTGGCACACAGCCACACTGATTCATTTTTGTTCTGTGTGAGGCTGCAGTTGAGTAGTTGCAACCAAGACCATATGGCACCAAAGCCAAAAATATTTACTATCAGACTTTTTACAGAAAACGTATGCCAACTCCAGCTCTAGAACTAGTTGTTAAGCTGCAGGCTCACCGGGGGAACTTAATACTATAACCAGGCTCTATTATACCCAGGCTCTAGAATTTTTTATTCAACTGAATAGGGATGGGACCTGGGTCTCAGTATTTTTCAGAAGTTCCCTGATGGCACAAAAGTGCAGCTAGAGATGAGAGCCACTGAGAAGCAAGGAGCTCAATCTTTATAAATGGCTTCCTTGGTGCAGTTTTAAAGTACGAGGTTTAAAAACTCTAGGCGGGCTTCTTCTATCATTCAACAAACTTCTGACTCCTTATCCAAATGCTGGGTCTTGCTCTTTTGTAGAAGTTTAACTCTACAGTAGCCTAAGAAAATCAAAGCTTAGAGTAAAAAGATCCTCTGGAAAAAAAAAAAGGAAGCAAATTGAGACCTGCAAAGCAGCTCCCTTCAATGAGTACAGATCAAGAAGACTGGACTCACTTTCCTTCACCGTCTCTGACACATCCATAGGACTTTCATTTTCCAGGGGGAGCAAGCGACCAAAGAAAAGTTATGTGACTTGTCTTCAGATCAGGGGAGAGTCAAAAGCATAATGTAAGTCACCACACTCCTCGATGAATGTATATACACTTACATGTATACAGCAGGTCCTCAAATAATGGCATTTCATTTGCACGTTCTCCCCACATCTGTGTGGTTTTTCCTGGGAACTCTGGGTTCCTCCCACATCCCAAAGCTGTGCCTGTGAGGTGAACTGGTGCATCTCCAGGGTCCTAGTGAGTGTGGGTGAGTGTGAGTGTGAGTGGGTGTGAGTATGAGTCTCCCTACGATGGGAGGATGTGCTGGCCAGGGCAGTTCCCCCCTGGCATCCTGAGCTGCCCAGATGGGCTCCAGTCACCCATGACCCTGAACTGGAATAAACAGGTAAATATTTATCTTACTTGTTTGTATTAATTGTTCCTAAATGTATGTAGCACTCACATTTATTTCAATGTTTAATATAAGACGGGTGGTCTTTATTTAGAAGTTTGGTGATGTTTTTGTGACTAGAAATATGCTGTGGGAATCTAACTCTTGTTCATATCAATTAGCCTACGAGAAAATTGGTTTCATTATAGTCGTTTTCAAGTTGCAGTTTCCAAGAACTGCACATGCTCTGTGATGGTGGTAAAGAACACGAACACGAACACACACACACACTGTTTCATGTGCCACATGTTAGGCTGATCCACCTGATGGATATTTACTATCACAGACAAATCCTGACCTTGACACCAACTTTGAAAATGTTCATAAATTAAATAATACACAAGTAAGCTTGCTCTTCCTTTGTAATGGGCTTAATGCACCTGCTATGGGAACACTGGGACAAACTCACCAAGCTGAGACATCCAGTTACCAGTGTCAAGCAAAAAACAATAGGCATTTTTTTTTTTTTTGAGACACAGTCTCGCTGTGTCATCCAGGCTGGAGTGCAATGGTGCAATCTCGGCTCACTGCAACCTCCACCTCCCCAGTTCAAGCGATTCTCCTGCCTCAGCCTCCTGAGTAGCTGGGATTATGGACACGTGCCACCATGCCCAGCTATTTTTGTATTTTCAGTAGAGACGGAGTTTCACCATGTTGGTCAGGCTGGTCTCGAACTCCTGACCTCGTGATATGCCTGTGTCGGCCTTCCAAAATGCTGGGATTACAGGCGTGAGGACCACACCCAGCCAATAGGCACTTCTTGAGTGCATATTACGTGCAACATATCATGAGGGATAGAGCCAGCAATACCACATGGCTCCTGACCATAAAGGGATTACAATCTAGCTAGCAGTGGCCCAAATAAAAGCTAAGCATCAGAGGATTTAAATAACAAAGCACAGATTCCAAGACCATTTTTAGGGAAGTACCTGGTATAAGCAAAAATGAAGTGGCTAAAATAGAAAGAGGGCTGGAGAAACCAGAGGTACCCCCTCGTCCTTCACTGAGGATGAATTAGTACTACGTGCTGTGCGTGCTTGATACTTACTCCTTTTGATCATGGTGATTTATAGGGTGTCTTCACTGGGGCAGGGATGCTTGCATGTGTCATCTTGCTAAGAGTTAACAGAAAGGCTAGGACCAAACCTGTGTGTCAGGCACTGTCAATGCTGTGAAAAGAGATGACTGACAGTCACCCTGTTCTCAAGGAGCTCGGGCTGGGGGGGCAGAATGCCAGGTGAACACCTCTGTGCCATCAGGGCTTATGCAGAAGGAATACAATGTGCTGGGAGGGAAAGGGAAGAAACGCCTCACTGGGAGGTAGGGGATGAAAATGATAGACTAGGAAGGTTTTAGAGAAAAGGTGAAACGCAGTGAGTTTTAAAAGATTAAAGAATACATATCAAGCATCCAGGCTGGGGGTAGAAAGAGGCTTTACGATCAAGAAAAAAAAGTGCACGGCCGGGCATGGTGGCTGAGGCCTGTAATCCCAGTATTTTGGGAGGCCGAGGTGGGTGGATCACCTGAGGTCGGGAGTTTGAGACCAGCCTGACCAACATGGAGAAACCCCGTCTCTATTAAAAAATACGAAATTAGCTGGGCATGGTGGTGCATGCCTGTAATCCCAGCTACTCGGGAGGCTGAAGCAGGAGAATCACTTGAACCCGGGAGGTGTAGGCTGCAGTGAGCCTAGATCACACCATTGCACTCTAGCCTGGGCAACAAGAGCAAAACTCCATCTCAAAAAAAAATAAAGTGCACAAGTCTGGGCACGGTGGCTCACACCTGTAGTCCCAGTACTTTGGGAGGCTGAGGCAGGAGGCTCACTTGAGGCCAGAAGTTTGAGTCCAGCCTGGGCAACATAGCAAGACCCCATTTCTAAAAAACAAAATAAAACTGCACAAAGGCTCAGGGCTGGGGAGAGAGCAGAGGTAGTCATGGCTCTCCAGGAAGTTCAGTATGACCTGAGAGCCATATACAGGAGGCCTGGGAGGGACAGAGGCTGGGAAGGAGGTATGCTGGATATCACAGGGTTTCTTACGCCACAGTTAATAATTAAGGGTAATCCCATGAGCCAACATTTCCCAAGTGTCTCTTACAAAACACTGCCATCCTGGGATGTCAGTATTTCTTTCCCAAAATATGGGTCTCTCGGTCAAGCAAGCATGAAAAATGCTGGATTGGGCCCAGTTTAACAGACCTCTTTATTGCAGGAAATGTCAGAGCCTACTGTGCACTGGTGTAACATGTGACTCACCATAAAATACAGAATGTGACACTCACATATGTGACCACGGAGCCCCGGGGCCATAGGGAACATCCAGAGGGTCCAGTGAGCTTTGGGACAGACTCTGGGGAAGTGACAGTGGACACAGAGGGGCCTGAGCGATACTAAGGAGGCGAAAGATAGAGCAAATGTGCATTTCTGAAAGGCCACTCGTTCTTCATGAAACACGGCAAGCGGCAGCCACACAAACGCAGGAAAATGCTTACTTGACACCTGTATTCCCCTCTGGAAACCTTCGTATAACGTTGTGACATCCTCATAGAAATACACCAAGGGCTCGTCGCTGTCAAGCAATGCGGATCTTCGTGCACCACCACTGCCCTATCCAAAAAGAAAGGGGGCGTGTCAGAAGGCGATGAAATACATGCGCACTGTGGAATGGCTAAATCAAGCTAATTAACATATCCATTCCTTTACATCCTTATCACTTACTTGTAGTGAGAACACTTAAAATCTATTCTCTTAGTAATTTCAGGTATGCGGTACATTGTTATTAACTACAGTCACCAACTAATAGTACACACAGTCACCATTTTAATTAAAAACAGATGTCCCGAACTCGTTCCTCCTATTATACACCATAAATACATATAATTTGTATTTGTCCCCTAAAAAAATAAATAAAATGCTTAAAAATTGAATACAAAGTCTAACACGCCCCTGTGGTACCCGCACCCCTCCAGGCGGCCCCCTGCGGCACAGCTGCTCAGTGAGTGAGCGCTGAAAGACTGCAGCAGCAGATGTGCTGAGGTAAACCCATGGTTCGCCGGGAGGTAAGCACAGGCTCCGGGGAACCACGGCTAAGACAACAGGGCTGTCAAAAAGATGCCTGAAGAAAGAAAACAGGTTCACAGACCTGTAAGTGCTGGTCCTGCCAGATAAGGCCAAAGAGAGCAAGAGAAGAGCCAGAAACTGCCACCACTACACACACTGACAGTTCTCAAGCCACTGCCATCCACAGCGCAGAGGACTGATCCTGCTCAGCCTTGGTGGAAATGAAACCCCACTTGGCTATACTTCTAAAATGTTTCCTATATTCTTTTTGAGACTATTTCCACTATTTTATCTCCTCACCAAGTGCAACATAATCTGTTAGAAACTTCGCTTTCTTTCATAGCATCTCTAACAGTTAAAATAATCAGCTACAAAACATATGATTGTGCAGAGACAGGTCTTCACTAGTTTTGGGTGCAACATTTATAGGTGTGCAGATCTGACATCGCTGTGCACCTTTCTCTAAGTCGTCTTCATCTGTTGGCTTCCTGAGTATATCTGCTATGCGCAAGAACTCCTAATGACGGATAAGGCGGCAGGGCCTAGCCTCCCACAGTAGCAGCAGTAGTCTTTAGAGGTAGCAGGTCTCCAGTGGGAGCTGCTGAGTCCTCTGGGGCCAAAGGACACTGTGAGGCATCCAGACATCCACAGAAAGCCAAAAAGCACTTTTTAGAGACTGATAAAAAAAAGCTCAGTGACTATGACGTTAGAACCTACCACTTGTTCTTTAAATTTCAGAGAGGCCTTCACTTGTACAACAGTCTGGAAACCCTTGGAGAAATTAAGACTGTGATACGATAACTTCTGGTACCAACAGGAAAGAGCTGTCCAAAAGTGCAAAAGATCATTTCTGGCTTAAGGTGTGAAGAAAGAAACCAGGAGACACCAGAAAGAAGTGGGGAAAAGCTAGGTCTCAGAGCAGGGCGGCAGCGCTGAGGAGGGCAGCACGGAGGCGGAAATGGATGGGTGCCAGGGGATGAACTCACAGGGAGCCCCTTAGAAGGTGAGGACTGCCTGATCTGTTTCCATGGACTCTTGTATTTTTATTAGGATTATCCATTCCTCTTCCTACAAGCTCTTTTGTTTTTTGTCCATCCTTAAGTGATAATGTATATACTGTTTAAAAAACATTTAAGTGATATAGAAGTATATCAAGGAAAAATGATTACTATTAGTAGTTTGGTAAATTCCTCCCAGTCTTTTTTCTATGCTTATACATTTACAGACATTCTGTCAATATCCACTGTGTGCTACATATGTGTATTTAACTCTTGATCCAAAACTGCACATACTTTTCTGGAGTAAATATGACCCAATCATATCTTTTAATCATCACAATGTCTTCTCTCTCTTGGCAGAAACTTTCTAATACCTATGACTGTGATTCCAAACATACTTACTAACTACAGCATGCTGCTTTGTAAAGCAAAAACGTTATTCTTTGTGTGCACAAGAATGGAAGAGTATCTTCGCATTAGTGTCACGCATTATTGTTACTTAATCCATTATTGTTACTTAATCGCTGAGTCTGTTTTCTTTTCTGTCAAATGGAGACATCATGAGTCCACTTCCAGGGTTGTTTTTTGTTAAAGAAGAACTTTCCTGTAAAATATGATTGTGTAGAATATTACTTGTGCACCCAATAACATGCTCTAACTACAGGACAAGTCCTCCATCACCTCAATCTTGACTCCAACAAATAGCCTGAAATTCAGAAGCAATTTTCTGGCTTTGTAGAGAGTATCAGAAGCCTCTTTAACCCATGAAGCCACCAAAAACACCTAAGGCACCAAGGCTAAGGTAGGAAGAGAAAGGGGGGAAAGGAGAAAATGATAGAAAACAGGAAGACTGAGAGGGTGTGAAAAGAGATAAGAAAAGCACCAAGCATGATGGTGAAGTGTGGTTGTCTCAGCATGGCCTAGAGATGCAGACGGCCTGGCCGCCCACAGGGAGGTCCTCACGATGCTCTGCTTAGGATGGTGCCTTCTATATCTCTTGACACAACAGAAATGCATTCATGGTCTTTTTCAGCGCTCTCTCTTCAGAAGCAACACCACTTTCTGCACTCTGCAGAGGAATTCCCCCAGCTGTGAATGGGCAGATGGGGATAAGGTGAACAAGACACAAGTCTGTTCTGAAGGAGCCCAAGTCTTGTCCCTAAGTGACCAGAGGGACTCCAGGGAGCCCTGGCTGAGCAGAAGAGTGCAGGGAGAGTCAGGATGAACAGACAGAAGCAAGCCTGAAATCTCAGGTGCACAGGCTCATCCTAAAGCCAAGGTTCTCAAAGTGTGGTCTGCGGAACACTTGGCACTGGTTAGGAAAGCAAATCACAGCAGACCTGCCAAATCCGAAATTCTGGGGATGCAATCCAGCAATCTGCGCTTTAAGAAGCCCTCCAGGGGATGCTAAGGTTTGAGAAACACCTTGCTAGAGACATTGAGGTTTCCAGCAGGGAAATGGTGAGGATAGGCTAATGGGTTAGAAAGAAATCTACAAGAAGTGGAAGCAGTGTGTGGAACAGGAGGGAGAGGAGAGACTGGAGAGAAACCAACTCCTACAGACCTGGATAGGGCAGTGGGAGTTGGGAAGCGGGAAGGACCAAGGCACTGGGCGTGCTGCAGCACTCAGGAACAGGATTTGACAGGTAATGGGGTGCAGGCAAAAAGAAGGATGGCTGAGAAGAAAAACTGTTCCCTTTAATCAAATAGAAGACTGGGCACTGGGGGTAGGCTTCAGAGAAGAGAAGAAGTTTAGCTTTGGACATACAGAGACCATAACCCTTCGAGACAGGTCAACCACCTTGGTCAACGTCAAATTTTATTTTGAAAACCACTGCACTAGAGGACCATTTTATAACAAACTTTTAGCTCAATAATTTTTTAGTTAGGTTTAAGTTTTTGGTGGTGTATAATCTTCTGGAATCCAAGAAGCACGGAGGCAAACGAACTAAATCAAAGTTGAAGAAGTGAATGATATCCCCAATAAAGCAACATCGTGACATGTAACCTGGGGCAAGATATTTATTATTACCCTAATCAGCAATTAGAATAATGAGAAAAGCTTGAACATGAAGCAGTAAATGAGACATCTGCCAAAAGGAGACACTAATTGAAGGCTCGATGATACTGGATAAAAGGTCACACTGTCACTCAGTTGTCAGACATAACTGTAATTTCAAGAAAGGGGGTTGAATAAGAAGGGGAAGGGCACAAAACATTAAGATCCGTGCTTCAAAATCTGTGGCTCTATGAAAGGGCCACACATTCCAATAATGAATCTTTTTTTTTTTTCGAAACAGGGTCGTGCTCTGTTGCCCTGGCTGGAGTTCAGTGGCATCATCAGAGCTTGCTGCCATCTTGACCGTCTGCACTCAAGCAGTCCTTCCACTTAACCTCCCGAGTAGCTGAAACCACAGACACAGGCCACCTTGCTTGGCTAAATTTTTTATTATTTGTAGAGACAAGGTCTCACTATGCTGCCCAGGCTGGTCTCAAACTCCTGGGCTCAAGTGATCTTTCCTCCTAGGCCTCCCAAAGTATTGGGATTACAGGTGTGAGCCACTGCGCCTGGCCCAGTGTTGCCATTCTTTGAACAAAAATGCTATATTTAAACTGGGTGTTAGCAACCTTAGTTTTATCTACATAAGCAAGGGGTTGCAAGCTGAGTGCTGGGAAGTGTAGCTGTAACAAATGGAGCCCAAATTTTCTGTAGGTTTTACAAGATGGCGACACTTCAAAAGCTGGGGACTTAAATACTGTGTTAGGTAAGTCCACGTGGCTATTTCTAGGGACACCTATTTAAATGAAAAATAGCTTAAATCTGGCCCTATGGCCTTCTGACATAACCTACCGATCAGGTGGCAGTGTGTGGGGGTCGCTTGGGCTCAAGAAACAGGGCAAGAGAAGCAGACAACCCCAGGTGAACGTGTAGGAAATCAGTCATGAGCCAGTGAGTCAGCAGGCATCATGGGTCTTTTACTGCTTCTGCTACAGATCTCTTTAATGTGGTTATATAGCTTTCCCCGTTAAAAAAAAAAAAAAAGATGGTGAGTCAAACCCACTACAGTGAAATGGGTGGTCATGAGCATATTCCACAACATCTCTACAAGCTCAGGTTCCTCCTGAGGTCAATCTCCCCACAAGGGCTGAAGTAGGAAATAAGTCCAAGTTCCTCTTGGGGGCAGGAAGGGCAGGAAACCGTGAACATCTGCATATCAAAGGTTTCCAAGGCCAGAGCTCTCACCAATATGTGACTAATAGAAACACAATGGCCAGTTATTTTGTACCACTCCCCTACTTAAGTGCAAAAGCAAATTATACCCTTGAGGATTTCTTAGGGGTAGAGAAGCCCAAGCTTTACCACTCACGGCCATTCATCTCCATCTCCAAATGGGCATGGACAGGCCACAGCAGTTAAATGCCCCTTGTGTTGCTATTGTTTATGCAGGCGAGGGATAGGGAGGTGGACGCAGGGTGAAAGGGAGAAAGGAGAGAAGGGAGAATGAGAGAGGGAAAGGAGTAGAAGGGGGAGAGGCAGAGCCAAGAGACTGCCAAAGACGTGGCTGGGTTCTAATGTGGAATCCATCTCTGGGGTGCAAAGGAGCACATAGAACCACAGACCGGGGTAAAAGTGATTCCTTTTTGTTCCTTCTAACACCTAACACGTGGTCTACACAGCTGTTTCCCTTCAGGTTACCCAAATCTAGATGCTCAAGTCCCTGATATAAAATGGCATAGTATTTGCATATAACCTATGCACATCTTTCTGTATACTCTAAACGGTCTCTAGATTACTCACAATACCTAATGTGATGTAAGTAAGTAGCTGTTATACTGTATTGTTCAGGCAATAATGACAAGGAAAAAATATCTGGCAATGTTCAATACAGACAAAACCATCCATTTATTTCCACGGAATATTTTTAATCCACGGACACAGAGCGCCAACCATATCCTTCCCAGCATTTCCATTTTACATGCATCTTAGCCTGCTCAGAACTCTGTCATGTGCTTCTTTTTGTAAACAGACATAAAACTACTTTTCCATCCAGTGACCTTTCAGAGAGGAACTCTGGCCATCAAGTCTCTTATCTAGCAGACTACATCTTTGATATATTACACTAGGTCTTTTAAAGGCCAGCCCCTAGGCAACCCCCCCTCCACAATAATTTCTAAATGACAAAGGATAGATATTTGTAAAATTCCCAGATTTCTCCCAATACAGTGAACTGTAAATGTCACAAGGAAACAGCGAGGCCTCACGCTCACTATTCATACTCACTGTTGAACTGGCTGACTTCCCAAGATCCTTTCCTTCCAGCTGAGCACAGAAGGCAGAACTATCCTGACACTGGTGTGCAGGAAGGATGGAAGGCGAGTGAATGTGTACGGAGCCTGCTAAAGGCCAGCCCCTCTCCAGATGAGGAAGCTCAGACTCGGGGGGCGGCTTCTCTTCTTAGTCCCACGTCCACCACGTAGTGGAGCGGAGCTTCGAACCTAGCTCAATGAGACATCCAGATACGTCAAGGTTTGCTTGACGGTTTACAGGCAGGTCCCAAACATGCCCACACCTCCTCTGTGCATGTGTGGAGACATCCTTCATCCTTGAGGAGGTGGGGTCCAGGTCACCTGTGCCTGGCTGGGTTTTCTGATTTTTCAGCACTCGCTCATAACCCTCAGAACCTTTTTTCTTTTCATTCCTAGTTCATCTCCAGTTTCCAACTTCCCAGCTCCCCACTATCCCAACCAGAGGATTTGCTGAAGAGGGACGGGCGGATGGGGACAGGAGGCTGACACGGTACTTTGCAAAATATCTCATCACCAGAAAAAAAAAAAATCAGCCAACCACAAGAGGGGAAGTATCACCCTCCCGCCTCAACGAAAGGGAAGAAAATGTGAAGTCACAACGTCCAAATTCCTACAAATACACACTGTTCCAGGAAAGAGGACTGCCAGTAGAATTTTTACATGCCAACCATTTGAATATAAAGGCATCTGCCTCACTTCTGCCTAGCTCAAAGGGAGCCACATTCCTATCTACTACCTTTGGTTGCTTTTGGACAATGGGTACTAAAGGGGTTTTGTCAAGAAACACAGTCTATGCTGGTCATTTTTCATTTGGCACCAGTTGGTTCCACTTGGAGGAGGCTATTTTTAAACATAAGTAAATACTACAGCACGTATTTCTGTCATTTATGCGTACACACTGTTTGGACGAACGGAGGCAAGATGGTGCACTTCCGGGTTCTTCATCACCAACTTTTCCCGCGCACGCGAAAATACAGCCAGTGCCCGGGAAGGTGCAGACCAACCGGGCATGTGCCAGGTGACGTCAATCCGAAGAGACCAAGAATTACCTGGTCGCACCTGCGGAACGCCCCCCGACACGTCCGTGCCCCGCCTATTGCCCTCCCACTCCCAGAAAAGCCGCTCCCGGCCAGCGCCCCGCGCGGACTTCCCAGCCCCCAGTCGGGACTGTATCAGGAACTCCACCCGAGAGCTCACCGGGCGACTCTCTTGGCCTCCTTTGCCGGAGGCCGACAGACCTCTCCCTACCCACCTTCTTCCCCTGAAGCTAGGTGACCAAAAATAAATTTGCAGTTTTGCTCCTACCCTTGCCTGCTCGCTGGTTCTTTTGTGCCCGCTCTGGTGGTCTTAGAAACACAAATCACACACGTTCTCTGTTTAATGAAGCAAAGGGGAAATCTTTGCTTCCAGCTTCATTTGACCATTTGCACAATTATGTTGCTATCAAGACCATGGGATAACAGGCCATGGGGAATAGTGACCTGGAATCTGCAATCACACATGGTAATAAATGGAAGTTAATGCCTAAAAACAGCCCAGATTTCCATAAGGATGAAGAATAGGGATGAAGCCAGAGCACTGGATCAGGAGATTCTTCTGAAGTCTCACACACACTTCTAGTTAAATATACATCAGATAACTGATTTCTGTTCTAAAGCTTCCCAGAGATGAGAATTAGGTTTACATTTACAAATGACTGCAGAAACAGTATTTATTAGGTCATATTTACAAATGACTGCAGAAACAACCAGATGCTACTACTACTGTTCCTAATACTTGTCCCTTCCTCTCAACGTTCACCTGCTACCTCCCACTTGGTTCAAAATCATTCATCTATTGCCCCATCTTGCAACGGACTGTGACACTCCTTCTTCCGACCCAACAGGCTGGTGCCAGTGAGGGCGAGTGACACCACCATCCAACTCAACCCCAGCTGCCCTTCCTAGACAGCTCCCTTCCTGCCCTCTCCTGGCAGTTCCCATTTAGGCTTGTCTCTAAATGTTTGCCTCACAGACACAAGTAATCCTGCCCAGATCAACAACAGCTCCCGCTCAGAGTGGGCCCCAGCCACTCAAGTCCAGAAGGGTGTCTCGCCACCCTCAGCATTTCCACTGGCATGATCCCCATAGGCCCACACTTGCTTTCCCTCCACAAATCTGGTGTGAGTCTTCACAAAAACTTATGAATCAATGAGTTACTCTCTTCTCCTGCAAAAATTACTTCTCCTAGTTTGCAAGTGGGCCTTTACATGCATACATGTGAAGTATGGTTATGTGGAAGTGAGGGATTCCACCAGCCACATGGGGAAATCCTACTTGGTAATATGTCCATATACACCCTCTAAACATGGATGAAGGATGCTAGTCCTTGTTGCAGTGTGCATGTGAGCTGGGAGGTCTGTGGTTTGTTCATGTAGATCATGACACTGAGAAGGCCTCTGGTGGAGTGTGACTTTTGAATTGTAAACCATGCTGTTGATTGAGCACTGGCTTCCACAGCCTGGATATGCCACCTTTAGTTTGCTTCTTCCAAATCCTTACCTGAGAATGAACCCACAGCTGTAGTTCTGTGGCATGAAAACAAGTCACTTGCATTGACTGCTCTAGTCTCAAGATGGCTCTCACCCTCTGCCAAGGACAAGGGGTCTGAGTGGTACTTCCTGCTGGCCTGGAGCTCCCTGGGGGCAGCAGCCTTCTCTGCCCTGGTACTGTGCACATAGTACCAGAAAAACTCAAGTCCTTGCTGAATGAATATAGATCTGATAATTATTCTCTGTGACTTGTGGAGAATTAAACCCAAAGTGTCACATCCTCTGTGGCAGGCTTTATGAAGCACAGGATTAAAATGCTAAAACAAGTCGCTAACCACATACATACCAACATATGAATGTATACATTTCAATCTCTCATGCAAAAGGGCCACCGGCCAGCATGTGACCTGGAGGTCATGAGATCATTTGGTGTGGAATTTAGTCATCCAACTAGGAAACAAGATCAGTTATACCCAAGGAACTGGTTCTGTGTATTATAAGATATGAACCCATGCTGGAACCAAGGTCTGATAACAATCTAAACAGTGAATCTGTGATAGTCTAACTGGGTTAGTCACCAGAAGTAAACCTTAACCCAGGTTTTGATACTCTTAAAAGTAAGTCTTAGAAAAGACTTGAAGGCATAAAAAAGTTTTTACTTGCTAAAATTTATTCCCTTCTCTAATATTTAAAAACAAACAAATAACACATATCACAGGTTTTTGTTTAAGGACATTATGATCTTGTAGTAGTTGTCAAAAATCTTTCCGAACTAATTTGACAAGTCAGTCATCTCAATGCCCATACCACCTCTCTCATAAGGAGAGTAACTCACATACTCTCTCTGGAGGGTCTCCGTCTCACTGGCTTAGAAGGAGCAGGCGAGGGGCAGGTGCCACTTGCATGGGGCTCATCACCAATGGCCCCCTCTGGCAAACAGGGCCACACAGCAGCCATTCCCATTCCCGAGTGACCCCAAGGCCCAGTATCCAAAATTCCAGTGGCTCCCCGCAGTCCAGCGAAACTGCTTCCACAGGAAGCAGCCCTTGAGGATGCCTCCAATCCAGAGCAGGGCCAGGCTGGCTGTGCCAGCGTAGCACTGAATGTGCCCATTGGAGCTGTAGCTGCGGACGGAGATAAGGTGGCTTCCAGAGCATCTCAGACATTCTGAGCTTCTGTGAATGTCATAGGGGTCCATACTAACTGGGAGCAGCACGTCTTGCACACAGGACTCGCCTGCACTGCTACCTCCTTCAGCGATTACAAAGGTTCTCATCTATATTCATAACGGTTCATGGCCTAAATCTCGCAGACTCTGATAGGTGGACCCGAAACCGCATCAACACCAAGTTCTGCTCTGACTTCACCTATGTCTGACCTGGTTCAGGGATAGAGGATGAGGGAAGGGCAGAACCACTCAGGTTTTCACAGTCCTGTGCCCCTTTCATACCAGTCCTCACCATTACCCGATTCTTTATTTTTTATTTTTTACTTAT
>NW_012118487.1:2752015-2776565 GCF_000951035.1 Colobus angolensis palliatus | reverse complement strand
GACTCAGTTTTCTTGTGTATAAAATATGAAGGGAAAAGAGAAAGGGAAAAAACAATTGCTACATTGTTTTCTGTGGGCCAAGCAGACATTGCATAACTGCTCAGTCCTCTTAGCAACACTGAAGGAGGAAAGGTACTGTCACTGCTGTTTTCCATATGAGGAATCTGAAGGTCAGAAAAGCCTAGTGAACGTGCCCAAGGCTGCTTGGTCTAAGTTGGAGTCCAGTCCCACATCTGCCCCATCCCTCTTTTCCCTGGTCCCCTTCCGCTCCAGCATGCTCCTGAACTTTGCTTAACGGAACCACGTGTGTCTGGCTCTGACCAATCCCAACAGGTTTCCAGTCACTCCAGTGAAGACGGTTTTCACGAGGGGGCCATGGGGCTTCAATCTCGGAGAACAGGCTGACACATTTAGCCAGGCCAAACCGGAACACAGGCTGACCCCGGAAAGCTTGCATCACCTGTGACGGTGATGTAAAAAGAAACCAAACCCACAAAATCTGCTTCCATCCACTGCTCAAAGTCACAGAGCAGCAGCAGTAAAACCCTTCAGAAGATGGCAGTTCTTCCTTGGCACGCAGGGAGTCACAGTTACGACTGTGAGCTGCCATTACAGACACGAGGACATGGTTCTGCAGACAGGGCCCTGATCAGTCCAGGCTCCAACACTTAGGAAACACTTTTTGGATTCTGTTCCTAACCCAGCTTGTCTGTCCTGTTCTCTAATTTAGGTCTTCATTAGAGGTCACCAGCATGAGTGTTAACCTCTTCTTTACAACCCTGATTTTTATTTTTATGCTAAGCTAAAGTCTTAAAACCATATGTAAGTGCCCCCACAATTTCTCATACAATAGGAATTACTCATTTCTTACAGTTACTGCTAAGTTATACATGTCTTAACACTGCACTTGCCAACAGTTCTTCACAGAGACGGCAGCGCTGCTGTGATACATCAGGTGCTCTGCCAGTAGAGAAGGAATGCCAGAACCTCACAGGAATCCCTCAGGAAAAGGGGGATTCCACTCATTTCCCCAGCCTATGTGATCAACAGAGGTGAAATATGAACGTACCCCGACCTTCTAAATAGAAATCAAGCAGAAAGTTAACTTTTCTCAGCAGTTCAGTCATTCTATATTCGTATCTCAGTATGAATTAGACTGAAGAATCTTTTATATGTTTTAAGAGTTTCACATTAATGAATCCAAGAACTTGTCTAAAACAAAACAAAGACTAGCATCCCATAACTAACAAACACGCGGACTCCAGCCAGGGCTGTGTGTGGAAGGGCACACGCTCCCTCTGCGGCGGTCGGCCCGGGAGGGTGGGGAAGGCCTTCCATCCCTTCCACCTGGAAGCAGTAAATGGGGGGATTCTGTGTTTCACAATGTTCCTCTGCGTATCTGCTGAATGCGGGAAACACTGAAGGGTGACTGACCTGGGTAGAGGAAAGCAAGCCACCATAGAGAAAACCAAAGGACAGGTGAGGAGTGGAAGCACCAGTGAGCCTGTGGCCTCTTCACCTTCTCCACACCCCGCCTTTCTCACTAGGGAAGGCAGGGAGAGCAGGAGCACTAAGAATCTTCCTGACAGGATCCTAAGGTTTCCTTACGCCATCCCACCTATTGAGCCCTCATCGCCTGTGTTCCAGTCTCATTTCCCTAACATGAGAGCACAGCCTCCAGTCTGCCCAAGTCACACACAACCATAGCACTCAGCAACTCAGCCAGACGTGCCTCTTGAGGGTTGTTTCTTCATGTCCTGCCCTGAATTCTGCAGCCATGTTCTTCCGCCAAGTTCTTACTCCAGCCCTATTCTATCTGAAATCCCAAAGTCCCTCCACAGCCTGGGCATGCGTTCTAAGTGTCGGATGCACCACAAGCGCATCCTTTTGGTAACGTTTGCTTGAAAACTCTCATTCCTGCCGGAATCTAACCCCTGGGAGAACAGAGGTTCTGTGCTGTCTTTTTCCTTGTGGAATCCTCCAGGCTGACCACAATGCCTACCACAGGGTAGAAACCCAATGTGATTTCTAGAATGATCTTCCATGTGACTGAAAGTAGACACCCAACCAACACCCTCTCATCTCTCCCTGTGCCTACATTTTGCCCTGTACCTCTGGTTACCACCATTAGTAATTTGTTTGTTTGGCACATTTCCATTTATAAAGTGTACTTATAAACAAATATTTTATTGTGATTGTGATCTTGATCGACATAACATTCAACAGGGCTTAGCTCATCTGGGGAAATGCAGAGAAAACACATGAGGCAGGCTGGGCCCTCCACTCACCGCCACTTCCACCGACTGCATGGAGAGGTCACATGGTGGCTTCAGGGCTTTGGGTCTCGTGGCGTACCAGAAAGTGGTGAGTGCTGCAAAAGCTCCGAAGCCCATAAGCGTGTTGGTCGGAAGAGTACGCACGTACTGTCGGAAGTCAACCAGCTCTGGCATTCGAAAATACCGGAACAACTCGTGGGCCTGCATTGTCCTGTGTTGATAGTTCTCTAAGCTGAATTCTGTTGGAAGAGAAAAATGTCACGTTCATTCCAGGGAAACAGGACTCCTCTCCACAACTCCAGAATTCCCAAAGGCCAGCCATCTAACTGGGTAGCTGCTCGGCCAGTCCAGGCATTAAACCCACAATCTAATGGTCCAGGTCTTTTCCTGGCTGTCGAGTGTCATTTTTCTAAAAACACTTCAGGATTTCATTTTCGTTCTATTTTTCCATTATCTTGTCTTGAAAAAACCCCATTCTCTTCCTTTCATTAATCATATTAAAAAGATTTTACTCATGAAGAATTCTTCCCATAAAAACTCAAATACGTAGATTTAAGTTTCTATTTTCTTCCTTGCTATTATGTCTCTGGTCTCCTCCGTCCCCCTAATCAAAAACACTCAACTCTCATTGTCAAGGCCAATGGGAATACGAGTGAAGGGGAAGAACAAGCCCAAACCACCTAAGGGCCATCAGTTTCTATTTCTTCCAACAATCTCAGAACGAGTTCCCAAACTGGTTAAACACACCAATCTAAATTTCACCTTCCTGTACTCCTCACACCACAACGGTGTCAATATGAATGCTGGGAAACCCATAGTTGCCTATTCTGGTAAGATCAGTTTCTTTTACACTCCCCAAGACATTAGAGCCAAAAGAAACAACAGACAAATTGGTGTGCATAAACTTTAAACCAACCACCAGATGTCCAAAGAGGGAATACAGCACAGTGTTTCAGAGAAAGTAGGGAAGAGTATTTAAGATCCTAGATGCAGCCGGGCGCGGTAGCTCATGCCTGTAATCCCAGCACTTTGGGAGGCCGAGGCGGGCAGATCACGCGAGGTCAAGAGTTCGTTCGAGATCAGCCTGGCCAACATGGTGAAACTCCATCTCTTCAAAAAATACAAAAATTAGCCGGGTGTGGTGGTGGGCACCTGTAATCCCAGCTACTCAGAAGGCTGAGGCAGGAGAATCGCTTGAACCCAGGAGACAGAGGGTTGCAGTGAGCCACTGCTCTCCAATCTGGGCGACAAAGTGAGACTCTGTCTCAAAAAAGAAAAAAAAAAAAAGACCCTAAATGCTAGATACTAGAGCCAAGTTCTGCCTCCCCAGCCTATGAGCTGTATGATTTGGGACAAATGACCTCACCTCCATGTGCCTCAGTTTCCTTATCTGTAAATGGAGCTGGAAATAGCACCTTATCCCACAGGGCTTTTCTGACTGCTAAATGACTCAAGTAAAGAGGTAAGAATGATCTCACACACGTTAGAAAGTGCTCAAAAATGTTAGATGTTATGATTATTTCCTCTACCAACGCTCTGTGGTTCATCCTGAGTGCAGAACAAGCAAGGCATGCAGGTAAAAACACTGCCTACAAGGAGTGTTCAGATAAAATTAAGAAGCTTCTGCACGGCAAAAGAAACTACCATCAGCGTGAACAGGCAACCTACAGAATGAAAGAAAGTTTTTGCAATCTACCCATCTGACAAAGGGCTAATATACAAAGAACCCAAACAAATTTACAAGAAAAAACCCCATCAAAAAGTGGGCAAAGGATATGAACAGACACTTCTCAAAAGAAGACATTTATGCAGCTAACAGACACATGAAAAAATGCTCATCATCACTGGTCATCAGAGAAATGCATTGTGGTTTTGATGTGCATTTTCTTTTTCTTTGTTAAAATACAGAAATTTTCTGCTAAAATTTAAATTTAAATGAAATTAATTTTAAATTTAATAGTCCCTGTTTTACAGGCCATTAATACTACCAGAACCAACATAATGTATTTGCTCTGCTCATTCAATCTTTGCTACAATGAATCTGTGTAAGGGTACACACACACACACACACACACACACATGAAATTTCAAGGTTTACCATGACAGCAAAGAAAGAACAGATAAGCAGAGTTCTTCAGGCCGTGATTCTGGAAAGAAGGCACCAGCACTTCCAAAACCACTCACCATCTGTGCCACCAACAGCTGACTGCTAGGTGACACCCCACTGCAGACACAGAAGAGGGCGGTGAGCCTGGGGGTGGGGTGGGGGTTTGCAGGGCTCAGCCGCGCTCCCCCAGCCTGCCAAGGTCTCTCAGGGCATAAGTCACATGCCGAGCCCCAGGCTGCTGCCCACTGGGCTAAAGGTAACTAGCAGACAAAATCCACACTTGACTTCTCAGGAGAGCAGAGGGTGGAGAATAGGCCAATGGGCAGCCAGCAGCAGAGTCACCCCACTGCTCCACCCATGGGCAGGGACAGGCATCAGTGAGTGTTGCTGCCAGGACCGGTTCTGAAAACAGACACTGTTTTCTTTCTGCTCAGCATCCCAATAAGAGACAATGGGCATATATTTTGTAAACCACTGAAATGAAGGATAGGATGCTGGGGGGTATGTCCAACCAAGGTAAGGCATACCAAGAAAGAAACAGATTGCCCAGAGCATGCTGACAGCAGATTTATTCTAGACAAATACATAGGAATTGAGCTACTCCTGTCACTCTGCATATCTGAGCACCTAGTATGAGCCAGGCTTTGGCCAGGCGCTGGGAAGACAGTGCTGATGACCTGGTCTAGGCTTTCAATGGGCTAACCTTCTAGCAGGGAAGACAAAAATCAAACAAGCAATGTCTGCAAGGCACTGCGGAAGGCCTTTCTGAGGAAGCGATGTACACCGGTGGGATAAGCAGACAAATCAAGTCCATGTCCTATTGACACTGAGTGGTCAGATTTCAGAAACAGTATTGCAACCCCACAATCTCAAAGCAGTCTTAGGAATATAATGTGCAAACTTGCCTTGCCTTCAAATCCTTCCACCTCTAGTTGTCTTCATCACCCTGCAGCACTCCAGGTCTGAATAGGAAGTGCTCACCCCTGACACACACTGCCATGACTTTCTCTCTTCTCTCCCCAAAGCTCCTACAGTAACTCCCATAAAACCTAGATTGTGTGAATCTGCAGGTGCTGTTCAACAGAATCACATCCCTGAGTGACAATATTAAATAATTTCTCTGTAAACAAATACGGTCAGACACAGGTGATTAATTCCTGTATTTTAAGCATCAGCAGTAGCCATGCTACACACTGCATTATACCAAGAAAGTGTATTAAATCTAAGAACATTTTTTTTAAAAAAACTTGAGAAAATTATATATTTAGTAGCATGTATACAAGAGCATTTCATTAGATACTAATCTACAATACTAAGGGTTGAATCCAGCCAAATTCCTGTATTTAGTGGGTGATAATGACAAACTATAGCCGTTTAATTTATGCCTCTTAGATGGCAGCCAGGTAACAACAAGCTGCAAGCCAACTTCACTGAACCAACTGATTAATGCTATACACAGGAAAACTATAGTCTGCATAAAGAACTAAGACAATGGCTCATTTAGATCCGTGTGAAGAACAACTCTTAAACCGACACTGATAGCATTACAAACCTTTTTCCTTCTATTTAACTGCTATTAAGGAAAAGGCACTTGGGGTATTTCTGGAGGCAGACTTACATCCAAGGAAAACCAGGCACAATAAATAGCCTTTCAATGCTGTATGTGAACATAAGCATTAGAATAAGGGGTCTCTAAGAAGGATTAAGACTCATACACTTGCTAATAAATGGTAAAACTCAGATTTTATTCTTATTCCAATAGTGTTCTGGTTTGAATATTTCTTTATTCTTTCAAAATCAAATTTCCACATAAACATCTGAGGAAATTTATGGCCTGGGCACATAAATCATGCTGCAGTTTGCCAAAAATACGATTCCATTGCCTTGGAAGGCTGAAGGAGCCAGTATTTCCCAGCCGGGAACACACGAGGCTACCGACAGCCAGCTTCTCCTTTCTCTGCCGCCACTCCTGTGCACCCTCCTCCCGACTCTTATAGCAAGTGGGTTTGCTCTGCTGGGTTTTCTGAATTTCCTACAAACCTGGAGTCTAAAACCACGGAAGGACAGGGAAGGTAACAATGGCCAAGGAAATCTGGGCACAAGCCCAGCGTAAAGATCCAGCACAGAAGATTCCTTTAAATAGACCTGGGCAGAGACAGGCACAGCAAGGCAGGGTGATGGAAACTGAACTGCATGACTGTCAGAAAGCAGAAAAGTCTACCCAAACTTTGGACAGAAGAACTAAAGATGCAGTTAGCATTTACTTAGTGTTTTGGAAAGGCTTTCATATTCAGTGTCTTATCCGAACATCACAAACGCAAACTGATGAGGAAGAAACCAAGACCAGGGACTTACAAGGCTTCCCCAGGACGTTAGTCAAGAATGGGACAGCAACCAGTGTGACTCTAAATCCCACCTATGCTAATAATTCTTAAACTATGCTAAGCCACTGACCCTCTCCCCCGAGAATACACATAATTACCACAAGTCTCCTTTAGCCCAACCCAGGTTAGGAACCATGAGGTCAGGTTTCTAAAGTCCTTCCAGTACTCACACTCCCAATATTATGAGAGCTCCGTACTGAGGTCCATCTAAATGCTCAATGTCTTACATAAACGTTAGCATTTATCCCATCACCCTGCCCTCTGAACACGTGGGTTCGAGGCCTACTATACACAAAGGTTCACCTCTTCACCGTTTTATTTGTACCATGAAAATAGTGGCTCAGGGCCAGAGGTGACTCACAAGGACATCATTATCTTGAGGACACACACACACACACACACACACAACCCCTGCAATTCTGCAAACTTTTACTTACATTAACATTGTATTCTCTTCATGTCATTTAGAAACCAAAAACCGGGTGGTCTGAATGTTTCTCTCCTTCTAAAGTTCCTCAAGCTTTCATTAAGATGAATAATGACAATCTGATGGAATACTTCACTAGGAATGCAGCCCTCAAACAAACCCACATAAATAGCACCCTTGCCCCAGCAGTGGCAAATTAAGAAAGCCTGACATCTTTCCTTAAAGCAGCAACCCAAGCTGGCAAGATGCTGCCATTCCGTGCCCCGCCTCCTCCCCTTGTACAATAGGCTATTTACAGAGGCTGAAAGCATCCGCTTTGTCCTTCACTAGCTGGGCAGAGCTCAGGCTTCAGGGAGGAACAAGAGAGCAGCAGCCGGGCCATTTGCTGTTCTTTCAAAGCCCCACTCCAAACCCGTTGGATTTGTGCTCCTTAACCCTGGCTTGGCAAATTCCCTAAAGTTAGATTTGCTTAAGTCATTCCCTTTTGAACCAAAAGAGCAGTCAGGCTCTCCCTAGAGGAAGATACAGCAGCTCAAAAGAGATGCCAGTCTCCCAGCTAGAGAGGAAAGCAGAGGTTGCTGTCCAAACCCTATTCCAATGAGTCCTGACTGTGGTCACTGCCCTGGGCCCATCTCCTCACGCCGAGCTTCAGGAGAAAGATTTGGGGTAACTTTGGGATCCCATGCACAAACATGCAAGTGGATCCACAGGGAGTTAGCTATTCCCACCCCACTGTCTTGGGGCTTTTTCTTCCCAATTAAGTATAATAAATCTTAAATCCACTTGATTTTCATTAAAGTGATCTTATAGATCACCAACTGAATTTCCAAAAGACTTAAAAAGGAGAAACAGAGCGGATGCCCTGATTTTATAAATCTTATTGAAATATCAAGTCCAGCTGAATACTTCTACACTTAAACCACTCCCTGCCCATCCCTTATAAAGTTATCAGAGACAGAATGAGACACAAAGCTTTTAAGTGTTAACCAGTAAAATGAGGACCATACCTCAACCATTCACATTGGTCACAAATATCATATATACCCCCCAAAATAAAGACATCTCAGACACAACACGTCGAATTTGAACAGATAAATTTTTAGGATGCAGGGTCAAATATCATATAGCAGTTTCTGTATTCATTAAACTATATCTATATTTAAGTCACATGAAGAACTAAATTACTTTAGAAATACTGTTTTAAATTCACATTTCATTAGGCCGGGCACAGTGGCTCACATCTGTAATCTCAGCACTTTGGGAGGCCAAGGCGGGAGGATCACGAGGTTAGGAGATCAAGGCCATCCTGGCTAAC
Organism: Colobus angolensis palliatus; assembly: GCF_000951035.1. Taxonomy (NCBI): domain Eukaryota; kingdom Metazoa; phylum Chordata; class Mammalia; order Primates; family Cercopithecidae; genus Colobus; species Colobus angolensis. Next base: position 2,768,056 of record NW_012118487.1, on the reverse strand, counting down.
ATGGTGAAACCCCATCTCTACTAAAAATACAAAAAAAAAAAAAAAATTAGCTGGGTGTGGTGGCAGGTGCCTGTAGTCCCAGCTACTAGGGAGGCTGAGGCAGGAGAATGGCGTGAACCCGGGAAGCGGAGCTTGCAGTGAGCTGAGATCGTGCCACTGCGCTCCAGCCTGGGCAACAGAGTGAGACTCCGTCTCAAAAAAAAAAAAATTCACATTTCATTACTATGTCCTTTGAGTTCTTTGAACACGCGTCTTCAAACAGGGTTTGGGGCATCTCTACAGCCACTTTTTGAAGCATCGACAGTTTTCTGCGGCGTACGTTCACATTTTCCTCTTCCATTGAAATTGTTGAAGCTGAAGTCGTTTTTGAAGTCATATATGTGCTACCAGTGAAAAAACCCTCCCAAGTCACAAGAACACATTTGAACGATATTAGAACAGCAGAAATTTTGTCCTACGGGTCCACATTTGTCTAACTAAACCTCATACTCTATTGCTTTTTAGATGGATTTTTAAATGTACTTTTTACAGTAACAACCAACATTTGCTTTCGTAAGGTCAAACCCTAAGAAATAATTACCCAGCTAGCATTAAATTTGCCTTAGAAAAAGTCTAATTCAGCTAGTTGACCTGTACAGAGACCCATGACTAGGACTGGTAGAGATGGTTTCAGGACAAGGTGCCTTCTCTCTCCCTGAGGCTGTTCCAAATACAGGGGCTGAGAGCACCTCACACTACGACAGCCTTGGTAAGACTTAAATAGGAAGACTGGAGGAGAATTTTGGGACACTTTCATCTTATATTGGGGCAGGTGAATTGTTTCATATTCAGATGGGGGTATAAACTGAGGAAAAACTTGCAGACCTCACTAATGAGCCTTGGAATTAAAAGACATAACATAAATGTCTACACACAATAGTGGATAACAAAGTAGCAGTAAGTGCAAAAGGAATTCTGACAGGGAGCATTCTCTCTCAGGGAGACTTGCATGGAGAAGGCACAGCTGAGCTGGTCCTCAACGAATGAGCATCATCTAGGAAAATGAGCTACCCTTCATGCTACAGGGACAGAGACAAGGCTGCTAGAAGTGCCTCCTGACCCCAGGGCTCGCATTTTTGCACATTCATCTGGAACCAACGATAGGGCTCAAGCGGATAGGAGAGGGGAAGGAAGATGTTTGGGGAAATCGGCTTAGCTATGACTTTGTAAGGAGCCACTGTGCTTAAGCACGTGGCGTGTGTCAGGCGCGCTGTGCTAAGCGACTGCGCACAGGGCTAAATGCATGCTCGTCACAGTCCTTACTGCACGGGGTTGTTACTGCCTTCAGCTCAAAGATCAGGAAGCTATAGGAGTCAAATGTCCTGCCCGTGTTCCACACGAGAACAGGATGACTGCCTGGATCTGAAGCCAAGGCCCATGGAGCTCAAGAGCCAAGCACACCAGCCCAGGCACGCGTGGCTGTTCAAGTCTAGACAGAGGGCGTAGGTGACACTGATAACGACAAGCCATGAGGCACAATGCTTTTTTTTTTTTTTGAGACGGAGTCTCGCTCTGTCGCCCAGGCTGGAGTGCAGTGGCACGATCTCAGCTCACTGCAAGCTCCGCCTCCCCGGTTCACGCTGTTCTCCTGCCTCAGCCTCCCTCAGCTGGGACTACAGGTACTCGCCACTACGCCCAGCTAATTTTTTTTTTTCTTGTATTTTTAGTAGAGACGGGGTTTCACTGTGTTAGCCAGGATGGTCTTGATCTCCTGACCTCGTGATCTGCCCGCCTTGGCCTCCCAAAGTGCTGGGATTACAGGTGTGAGCCACCGCGCCCAGCTGCACAATGCTTTAAGAGCCCAGGATTCGAACCCAAATTTCCAACAACAGATGAATGGATCAACAAAATGTAGTCTATACAATGGAATATTACCCAATCTTTAAAAAGAAGGAAATGTGGATACATGCCACGACATGGATGAAGCAAAGGACAAATACTGCATGATCTCACTTCTAGGAGGTCCCCAGAATCAGCACATTTACAGAGACAGAAGGCAGCAGAGAGGTTACTGGGGGCTGGGTGGGGGGAGGAGGAGTGAGCATTATTGCTTAACGGGTACAGAGTTTCAACTCGGGATGACAAAAAATTCTGGAACTAGATGGTGGTAATGGTTACACAACACTGTGAATGTACTTCAACCATTGTGTAACAGTATACTTAAAAATGATCAGAATGACATTTTTATGTTATATATAGTTTACCACAATAAAAAAGTTTAATTATTTTTAAAAATTGCTTAAGTGGATACAAATGGAAAAAAGAGAAGGAGTTTTGAGCCTGTGAACGAATGGCAAAACACTGAAGAGACACTGGGAGGAGACAGGAGGGTGATTTGTGAGCAACCAGCCCAACTTTCCAGGGTCCTCAGGGGCCTCCTTCATGTGTGAGGAGGCGGCGGTTCCACAACCACCTCGAAATCTTACACAATCCCCTCCTCTCTATGAGAAGCAATCAGTCCTTCCTCTGAACTCCAGGACTTCTTTATTTGTAACCCCTGTGTGGTACTTAGGCCCTCCTGTCTTACACTTAGAGCGAGTGGTACTTACTACCTACGTAGCTGCGTAAGCCTCTCCCCGGCCAGGGTCTCCTCCCATCTGTCTTTATATGCCCTTGGTGCTTAACACAGTCCCAAGCCCAGGACAGGTGCTTAACAAACATCTGCCGAGTCATGAATGACCCTCTGTGATTCTGACCGTGTCTCTGTGGCAGGTCCCTGGAGGATATATTCATAGATCAGTGATTCTCCAAAAAGAAAGGGGGTATTGAAAGCATTTTCCAACTTCAGTCGTCTCCTTCTACCCCCACCAGACTCCTGTACAGCGTACCAGAAAGGAGTAGAGAACATCTCCTGGCTGACTGGGGGACAAAGAAAACGGTATGAGCCACTGATTTAAGGGGGACATAAAAATATTCTCTTGCTCTTATTTTGATCATGTTTTATATTTCTCAAATTGTTTCACTTATGTATAATGTCAGCCCAAGGCTGCTGTCAACTCTAAGGGCAAGTGTCTTTAGAAGACACTGAGATACACTGAGATTTGGACAGATGACTGATGATTCATTTAAAACAGATCAAGGCTGCCCACAGGGAAGGGAAAAGATCAAGTAAGTACTTTTCTTAGGTAAAACAGCAAATGGTCAGAAAGGCTTAAGCCCAGAGCCCCATATCAGGACTGGACTCCAACTTCTGTGAGCTTTCTATGACAGAAAAGAGAATCTTCCAAACCAGGGAAACAGACAAGACTCAAGCACAAGATCCAGAGTCCCGTGCGAGGGCTCCAATGAGGAGAAAGCTCCCAGAAACACAGAGCTAGTGGGCGGCCATCTGTGATGTACGGAATGCTGACAACAGGACCTGCCCAACATTCTCCAGAGTAAAAAAAAAAAACAAAACATATAGCTCTCCTGCCTTCTCTCTTCACACACAGCTACAAATATCTGTCACGTACATCCACGTGAGAAAATGATGATTATAGTTAGGACATGCCCCATGAAGATATCCAGGTCATGTACAGCCTTTGTGTGGGACAGCAGGGCTAAATTTTGGCAGTACATATTTAAGAGGGCAAGTTTCCATTCAAAAAATGTCCTGAGAAGCAAGATTATTCCACTTGTCTTTCAATACTGATTGAAGAAGGCTAAGCAACTGTTGTAGATATGTCACAACGAGGCAGAGAAGTTTACTGATAAGAGCGAGAGAAGCCAGCAGACTTGGGCAGATAGCCTCAGTCAACAGCTTTGTGGCAGCGGATGGAGACAGAAAGATCTGCTTGTTAGGCTGACGCAACCATTCTGCAAAGAGCAAGACAGAAAAGGCTTGTGTAGATTAAACTTCTCACTCATGAACTGGACCAATAGAGCATGTTATTTCAGTTGACGTTCAGCACAGGAAGAGTCAGAATTGTGTCTGTATGACTGCATGTTGAAGAATATGACAGTAGGTTCTAAGGGTATTAGGCAAGACAAGCACTGCCTGTTATTACAAAAGCTAAAGAAGGAAATAAATGGCTTTTTGCCACTGAAATAATCCAGAGGACTCTTCACCTGACTGGACTCAGCTGAACCACAAAGTAAGTCCTGAAGCAAGGGACCATACCAGGAGAAGGCAGGACAACTTAACAGCAGAGAGGATCAAATGTCCTTTTACAACAGCCAGAGCTGGCTCCAAGCTAGGCAGGCACTCTCCTCCTCTGAGGGCCAGGGATGGAGAGGAAGCTCCACTTGTTTGAGAAACTGCACGCAGAGAAGGTACCTAGATCCTGGGGTCCTCTCACGTGCTTTGCCCAAAGTCAGCATCTTCCCATCTTCCCGTAGTGACTATGGAAATAAACAGAATATGAACATAGGAAGAATCCTAGACCAAATGCAAGAAGATCACATTCTAGGTACTGGCTGTGCCTCTGATCAGTTGCAAAATCTTCAGCCAGCTCCTCTACCGGTGCGGGCTTCAGGGAGAATAAAGAAGAGAGTGGGAACAGAGGAGAGCTACGCCTCGTTCCATCATGAACAGCACAGTAGCTTCTCCAAGACTATGTAAGAGAAGGGAAAAGATGGCCAGGCAGTCCCGGCGTACAGGAGTCAACAATGAGGTTTCCATCTATACCCAAAAGCCCCAGAGAACAGGGATGTATGGATAAAAGAGTCAACGATAAAACCCTCAATTCCATGTGGCGAGTCTATGGATGTTTTTACTACTGTTGTTGTTCTTTGTATGTTGCTGTATTTTTTCCAATTTTTTACTGTGGTAAAATTAATACAATATAAAACTTGCCATCCTAACTATTAGCCGTATTTTTAAAGTTTCTCAAGATAAAGAAGCTATAAGTGGGCCAGGTCAGTTAATGTCCTCTTGTATTTATGTATTTCCCACCTGCTCCACAAAGGATTTAGGGTAGTGACCTGTCCTTAGGACAGAATGACAGATAGGATATAAACCCTTCCTGGAAAATACGTAGCTATGCTTTGCACCGTCTGCCTGCGCTGGACCCGGCTTGGCCACTGACCTGCTATGTGAGCCACTTCCACTTAAGTGCCTCTTTGAAAAAGGGGTCACACCACAAAAAAGAAGCAACACTCTGAACATTACAGGGGGATGAGGAACTCTCCTTAGTCCCTGACAAACAGAAATCCTGAGGATAAAGCACTTACAAGGTTTTCTTTGCCTTCAGCAAGTTTAGGATATCAATGAAGACAAACACACCTGCAAGAGTTAACAGAGCTACCGAAGACAGATCTGATAACCACGGCAGGTAGAGCCCTGGTGCTCCAGGAATCTAGAGGAGGGAGGAAACAGTACGCATGCACTGGGCATCTGAGGGAGGGCTGTCCAGAGAGCTGAGGGTGGAACCAGGCCAAGTCTGAACAGGCAGAGACAGGAGGGGGTGGAGAACAGCAACAGCCAGACAGTGCTGTGAGCAAAGAGGCAGGGAGGAGGCCCTGCAGGAGCAGCAGGTGGGCTGGGGACTCACAGCAACATTGTAAAGCAACCGCCAGGAGCCTCTGCCTCTCTCTCCCATGACAGCATTCTTGTCAACCGGCTGAGTAAGAAACAGCTGGCTGCAGGAGGCTTGCCCTCGCCCAGTGGGTGTTTAGTTCATAAAGCCCTCCTGTCCCGGCCAGGACCCAGGCCTGGGGTGGGAGACTGGGAGGAGCAAGACCCAGTCCTTGTCTTCAAGGAGTCCACACCACCCCACGGCTCGCAGAGGTCACAGCTATCACATATCAGTGACCTGGATAAGAAGGCTAAAGAGGGCACAGGTTGGGTAGAGTTACTTACACCTCTTAAAATACATCAAGGTTTCAGAGACTGATAACCACAGAAATGGCTTAGCAGGACATGGGTGAGAAGACAGAACACAAAGACCTCTCTGCCCAGGGAGAGGAAGACCAGCCTCTCAAGAGTTTGGAGAAATCCACTTGAGTTTTTACAGATTTCAACAGGTACCTGCTGTGACTTTAAAAATCAGAGATGAGGCCAAGTTTACAGGCTCATTCCTGTAATCCCAGCACTTTGGGAAGCAGAGGTGCGTGGATCATCTGAGGTCAGGAGTTCGAAACCAGCATGGCCAACATGGCGAAACTCCATCTCAACTAAAAATACATAAATTAGCCGGGCGCGATGGCAGGCACCTGTAGTCCCAGCTACTCGGAGGCAGAGGCAGGAGAATCGATTGAACCTGGGAGGCGGGGGTGGCAGTTAGCCAAGATGGCGCCACTGCACTCCAGCCTGGGTGACAGAGACTCCCTCAAAAAGAGAAAAAAAAAAGCAGAGATGAATGGAATCTACAAGATCATCATAGGTTGTGAGTTCCCAGGACTGGACACAGCCTGCAAAAAACATGGGACCCTGTTCTGACCTCTAAATTGTGCCTGTTACATGGAAGACCTCAGTGGTGTCACAGGAAGCAACAAGTGAAATAGAGAAAAAGTTAACCAGGATTTAGCCCATCGTATGGGGAAGGAGAAGAGAGGTACGGGTGACAACCACGAGACAGACGAGACAGGAGCTAAAATTACACAAAGAACTCAGGTAACTATAAAAAGAGGCGACTGGCCCTAGGGAAGCCAAAATCAAAACAAACCTAACAAGTTGCAGAAGATTATAGAATAATGACCAGTGTTTAAAAGACAGAAAGAAAAAGAGACTGTGCAGTTTGGCCATTACCTGCTTGGAATGGGTGATACTAGTTTGGGGTCTCTATACTCCCTTTATGTTTCACTTAAAATGTATTATGACAATTCAAATCTATTCAAAAGTAGACATAGTAGTATAATAAAACTGTATTTTGTGTACCCATGACTCCCACTTCAGTTTCAGTAATGATCAACATTTTGCTACTACTGTTTCATTATACCCACTTCTTAAAAAATTACTTTAAGTTACATCCCAACACCCTGTCTCTCAGGTGACACTTCTGAGGCCTCCATGGCTCTATGGTTCCACCACATGGGGGTATGATGTGTAGGACAGTAAAACTGACTGGCACGTAGGCTGCATCTTGCCAACTGCCCAACGGTTTAAACAAAAGGAGCCAACCTGAGTATTGACTTGAAGCATCCAACTCAGCATAATACTTAATTATCATGCAATAAAAAGGCTCATATATTCAATTTGCAAATATTGAGGATATGCAAGTCAGCTCCAGCCTCAGGGGATATGATAGTAAACAAAAGAGAAAAAAATAAAACCCCGATCCCAATGAGGCTTCCACATTACTGAGCTCTGGGATCCAAGACAAAACACACTCTGGAGTTAACCCGACTCTCCTGAAGTCACCGGCCTATTTGACATGAACCACAACCCAGCCAGAGAGCAGTTTCTATTCCCCTTTAACTGACAAAGTCTTTCCTTTTGAAAAAATGGCATTCAGAGGTCTCTCATGATACTGGTGCTAGAGAAGGAGTTAACTTTCTGGTTCTCTAAACTTCTGATGATGTACCCTAATAAATACATGCACCTCTCACCTGTAAATGCTTTTATCTATAAACTATATACATGTACATTCTGCAAATATTTTCTGAACATTAGAAAACACACAAATATGAATTTAAAAGATGGCCAAAAAATAACTATCCATAGAAGTTCTAATGTTTCTATTTTATTCTACACCCTAATGGACGGTCTAGCCAGCCTCTATGGGGCACACACCCCACTCTGGAGACAGTCCTTCAATCTCCTGAGCAGCCCTGCAGCCTCTCTGGTGGCTTGCCTAGCTAGCATCTCCATCTGTTCCCCACCATGGGCAACAACGAATGAAGCTGCTAATGGAAGCACCTTGAAACGTGTGCCACGCCTGGGAGGCAGAGGGGCAGTGCCTGTGAAAGCCTGTAAAAAGGGACTGTCACATCAAGGAGGGAGGCAAAGACACTCAGCATCACCCAGTGATGGAGAGACGCACGCCAGAGAGGGCAAGACGCTGCTGGTGACTGTCACCTGGCCTGCGAGAGAGGGTTAGTAGACTGAGCCCGCCTTTGTGGAGGACAGAGACTTGAGGCTGAGACCCATGCCAGGCTCCAGGACTGGCCTCCTCTGAAGGTCTGTCCTGGAAACCCTGAAGCTTCAGCCCTGACCCCAAGGACAAGGGTCTTCACCCTGCCTGAACTCCAGGGAGGTCTTGGCATCAGCAAAATTTGCCTCTGACTCACGTCAGGAGAGAAAAGCACAGGCTGGCTGTCTTCAGAGTCTAACGTGAGAGTCTGGACTGCTCAGCCACCCCCTCGAGAACTCAGTTCCGTCCACTGTGAGGTGCCTGGCTGGGATGATGGACAGACAAGGCCCCTGCCAGCTCCTCGTCCTGGGATGTCTCAGAAGCTTGCCTGAGGCACAATGTAGGTAATTGTCCACAGAAGGAACAATGCGCCATTTGACCATTTCACTAGTGGCACAGAAACAAGGGGCAATTTGAACGCAAGAATACCAGGTAAAGGAAGGTTACAGTAGAGTTATGTAACATTAACTGGGACTCAACACCAATCTCCTCCCCTCCCACACCCTGCAAAGACCACAGCCACCTGCTTCTCCACCACAACTCAAACTACATGGAAAGAAACACCTCAGACGTACTCGGAAACACAAACTTCACCCAGTGAAAGCACAGACTTAGGTCTAGAGACTTTCAGTGCCTTGATCTTAGCTATAAGATCTAAGTTTTGCATAGGATCAGAATAGACAAACCTGGAACATTACCATGTATACTCTTGTTAGGGACCACCTTCTATGGGACATCTGACCATCGGAACCTGCCCTACACGCAATCCATCATCAGACAATCATACATGCTTACTAGCGGTAAGGCCCTGTATTAAACGCTGCTGAAAACACAGAAATGACAGTGACTAGGTCTCCCATGTGCCCAGAGTTTACAGTGTGGCTGGGGTGCCGATCTGTGAAAGCCAGATATGTGCTCATGAAAAGATGCACGTGGGACAGAGGTTGGGATGCTCGTCAAAATATTTAATACCCAGTATAGCCAGGTATCAACCAGTCAGAAAAGACACAGGCCAGTGTACCAGAACAGGGCTCTGAAGTTCCTCTGCTGCCCCATGTATGAACCCTTTAGTTTCCATATTAAGGGTGGGGCACTAGGGTAGCAGCTGTTCTCTAGCCAGGATGGGAGTGTTTCGATATTTTAACCACTAGCGTGGTCGCTGGTGCATCCCCAGCTGAACGACAGTGAGCACAGCTGAGGAAGGGGAGAGTCACTTCAGGAAAAGCGTCTCTGAGAAGAAGGGGTGCTCTGTGGGACAAGGAATGGCATTCCAAACAGGCCGAGGTGGGCATTGTACCATTCAGATGTACTTTTTTTTTTTGGGAGACAGATTCTCACTCTATACCCCAGGCTGGAGTGCAGTGGCGCTATGTCAGCTTACTGCAACCTCTGCCTCCGAGGCTCAAGGGATTCTCCTGCCTCAGCCTCCTGAGCAGTTGGGATTACAGGTGCCTGCCACCACACCTCGTTAATTTTTGTATTTTTAGTAGAGACAGGGTTTCACCATGTTGTCCAGGCTGGTCTCAAACTCCTGACCTCAGGTGATCCGCCTGCCTTGGCTTCCCAAAGTGCTAGGATTACAGGCGTGAGCCACCACACCCAGCCTAGATGTACTCAACACGAACTTTATCCCAGCAAAAACACAGGCTTGAGTCTAGAGACTTTTAGTGTCTTGATCTTAGCTGTAAGATCAAAGACACCATCAGACCAGGACATAGGAAGGTCAGTCGGGCAGATGACAGCACCCAGGTACAGTGTCTTGGGTACACAGACCCAGTAACCCCATGCCACCAGAGTCTGCTTTCTAGAAGCCTCAGGATGTGGTGGTTTGGAGAAGCGTGGAGATAGCAGGTAAGAACCAAGCTGCAGAAGCCCCTGACAGGTAAGGTAAATAAACACCTGGGGCCTTACAGAGGGGGCCTGGAAGGCTTCTGCTCAGGAGGGATTTGATCAGAGCTGTGATTTAGAAAAAGCAACCATTCCCCTCTGCACCCTGCCCCCCTTTCTAACAAAGGCCTTCACTGTTTAAATTGGAGGCGACAATTCTGGGCCAGGATGGCAATACTGAGAAGGCAAAGGAGGAAATGCATGTGCGCTGGGCAACACTGCACAGAGAGTAGGTCAGAATAAGCAGAACTGCTGACTGACTGGACTTCAGGGCAGAAATCAAGGGCAACACCAAGGTCCAGCCATTCTTTGAACAGGCACAGGATCCAGGAACAAACTCCACATGCGTGCATGGCCAGAGGGGCAGGCAGGTTGTGTCACCTTGGCCAAGTCACCCCCGCTCTGAGACCTGCAGTCACCGCACGGGCGCAAAGAATAAGGTGGCTTATTTCAGTGTTGCTCTGAAGTCCCTCACAGGTGGCAAAGGGAGACAGAGGAAGCCCTTCAACCACCGCAGCCCTGCTTTTATGTATTTCATCTCTCAGGGTTCTGCCTAAAATCTCACTGGGAAAAAGAGATCCATAACCACTAGGCGATGCTACTGTGCCTTCAAACCCCGAAAAGTCCCAATTTTATTCTCGTCTATTGAAAGTGTTGAATACGATCTAGAATGCGCTGAGAGATCAAAGTACCCCACAACACACAGCAGAAAGCAAACCTATGAGCGCGGTGAGGCCAGTCTCCTACGTTAGCGGACGCTGCTCCACCACTGCTCGGCCTGGGTCCTGTTCCCAGCTGAAACGTGCTCTCTTCCTCCAGCACACTGCATGCATTCATTGTGCGTCTCAATTGTTCTCCAGCCTTACAAGACCAATGTCCAGGGCAGGCAAAGCCTTTTATTTTTTAATTCTCTAGAAAGTCACAGCTACATAGCAAGTGATCTTATCACTCCCTGAGCCAAGCTGAATCAAAATGTGTGGTCTCTTTCAGCACTCTAGTGGTATAAAGAGATAATTCAAGGCAGAGTGTAAATGAGATGGGGGTAAAATCAAGGAGCAGTGACACCGAAGGAGACCTAGTCTGTCCTTCCTGTCTTACTGCCAGTTGTATAACCTGGAACTTTCTTCCCGTTTTTTTTTTTTGGAGATGGAGTCTCACTCTGTCGCCCAGGCTGGAGTGCTGTGGCGCAATCTTGGCTCACTGCAGCCTCCGCCTCCTGGGTTCATGCAGTTCTCCTGCCTCAACTTCCCGAGTGGCTGAGACTACAGGCATGCACCACCATGCCTGGTTAATTTCTGTTATTTTTAGTAGAGACAGGGTTTCACCATATTGGTCAGGTTGATCCAACCGCCTAAGCCTCCCAAAATGCTGGGATAACAGACATGAGCTACCGCGCCTGGCCTAACCTGGAACTTTTTAGGCCCTCCTGGACTGAGAAACTTCTAGCTCTGGTGGGGCAGTAGAGTCAAGCAATTAGGAGCACAGACCCTGAGGCCAGACTGCCTAGGTTCAAATTCTGGTTTGAGCAACTTAATCTTTACACCTGTTCCTTTATCTTGCGTACAGTAAGGCTGGCAGCAGGACCTACCTTACAGGGTTGCTGGGGATACTAATGAGTTAACCCATCAGAAGCTTAGCAGCCCCTGGCTCTGTCTGCTGCTATGGTCACTGCTTCGTTCCTAAACCTGGCTGTGTCCAGGCTGTGGCCACCACCTCAGTCAGCTACCACAGCCCTGCTTTGTGGCGGACACCTGGGCCCTGAAGGAGAAACTAGCTCCGGAAGCACTTTCTCATGACTCTGCTTAATAAAGGAATAAATAGTATTCAGAGTATTTCAGTCCTTCTTAGATGGACATTTCTCCCACAACAAACCTAAGGGGAAAGTGCCCATTTCTATAGCAGCCAAAGCTGTGCTAAATGGATAGAGCCTACATTTATCAGAAGTCCCCTCCAGAATGAGGCAATGGTCTACAGGCAGGCCCCGTTCCTCCTCTGATGCCCTAACTTCTTTCCATTTCTCTTTCCAAACCATGAAATCCCTATTTCAACCGCTTTTGACTAGAACACATGAATCCAAAAGTCCATCAAGCCTATTCATTAGTAAAAACACTTTTCAAATTATTGTTAATTTCAAGAGTTTTAAAGCAGAACATGCCCTATTTTTTAAAGACCTATTTAAACATATAACAAAGGTGGGTAAACTGTTCTGAAAAATATCCAACAACAGGGGAGAAGCAACTAAATTATGGTCCATACAGCAAATAATGCAGTCGTCTTCAGAACTTATTTTTTGAAGAATATGTAATGAGGTGGAAAAAAGCCCACAATATAACTTAGGTGATTAAATTGTCAAAATTTTAATCTTTAATTAACAATGTATGCTTAAAATTTGTTTATTGTATAGGGAAAAAAGACTGGAAGGAAATACAATAAAATGTTAATAGTATTTAATCTCTGGGAGAGCTTCATTTTTCCTATTTCCCAATTTTTTTCCAATAAGCATACATGACTCTTAAAATATGAAAAATGAATATAGCTTTTCTGTGGCAAGTGGTTTTGATTTAGATATTAGACAGCTTTCAGAATTTTATTTAAACTTGAAGACCAGCAAATATTTCATAAAGAGAATCAGCCCAGGCACCTATATGGAACCACCAGTTTTGAGATTTTATGTTATTGTTTTTACTTTTTTTTTCTAGAGATGGGGTCTTGCTGTGTTGCCCAGCCTGGTCTTGAAATCCTGGCCTCAAGCAACAAGCTATTTGCCTCCAGATGATCATATCCTTCTAAGGCTGGCAGCACAGGGGAGCAGGGCCCTTACTCACCTCCACTTAAGTTTTTGTCCAAGGGTGACACCTTTGAAGCCAGCCACACTTCAAGGAGTCTCCAGTATTTCACCCACCCCTCTTGATTCCTCAAAGGTCATAAGTGAATGAATACTGTGTTGTTTCTAACACAGTCAAGAAAGTGAAAGTGGGCTGGATGCAGTGGCTCACGCCTATAATCCTAGCACTTTGGGGAGGCCAAGGAGGGCAAATCACTTGAGCCCAGGAGTTCGAGACAAGCCTGTACAATATGGCAAAACTGCTTCACCACCACCACAACAAAAAAAACAAAAATTAGCTGGGCATGGTGGTGTGCGCCTGTATTGTAAGCTACTGGAGAGGCTGAGGTGGGAAGATCAACTGAGCCCAGGGAAGTGGAGGCTGCAATGAGCCATGATTGTGCCCGTACTCCAACCTGGGCGACAGAGTGAGACCTTATCTGGGAGAAAAGAAAAAAAAAGAAAGTGAAAATGTCATGATGTAGAAAATGAACATCACTCAGATTATGTGACAGTTTTCTCTTCTTGCCATTATATACAACCCAAGGCTTGCCACAAACTGAAATTTCTTATGCATTGACATTCAGCATTTGATGTAAAATGACAATCTTAGAGTTGCTGCCACAAACCCTGGTAAAACTGCCCCTGCCTTCTCTAGTTCACTAAGTTCAGCTACTCCTTCAGGGCTTGTGCTCCTTTAAAACTTTTCAGAAGCCGCCTGAAGTACCAGCATGTAGAAACTCAAATTCAACTCCCTGCAGCTTCAGATCAGCGCTGGCCACTGAGAATTCTTCTCCAGGCCCCAGTGTCGAAGGCACTTTTGACCGTCATGTGTTTGTCTGACTACCAAGCTGGACTGCCAGCCTTCACTAAGAACTCTGGCACCTTTATCTACCTCCTGTCAGATCACTGCCTGTCAGAGAGTGAGGCCTAAAAAGGCTTTAGGATACCAACAGCTTTGAGCTGCCTAAAAGGAAATTCTTTTCTATTTTGTAGTACAGGAGTCTCATGCATTGCATCATCCAAACAAGACTGTCTACAAAACATTACTAATGGATTCTAATTTAACAGAGTTTGGTTACAAGAGACAGTAAACACAAATGGGCACGTTTTAAATGGCAAACTCACACAATAAATTCAATTGATCTTAAAAGCGAAACATTCCTCTAAGGTTACTGACTATAAATATCTACAAATTACTATTCCTACAGTCTTGCTATTTCCAGAAAAGTGAAACTGGAAGGGAGACAGGAGGAGAAATACCCAGCTCTAATAACGAGACAACCTTATCTTTTCTCAAAAGTCTCCCCAAACACACAACCACTTTCCACAAAACAGTTACATCAAAAAAGATGTAGGAAGACTTAGACATTAAGCATGCTAGAAGGTAGGGACAGTTTTACCAGTGTTTGTGGCAGCAACTCTGAGGTAGTCATTTTACATCAAATGCTGAACGTCAAGGCATAAGAAATTTGAGTTTGTGTTAAGCCCTGGGTTATATATAATGCCAAAAAGAGAAAACTATCACATAATCTGAATGATGTTCATTGCTCTGCATACACCATAGCATGCTGGTACACTTTCAGTTAGCCTAAACTTCACCCAAAAGTAGAGGTGGCTATGAAACTCTACCTGTATGGTATAAATAGATACCTGTCCCTACATGCGTGGGTCACACGTATCTACCTCCTAAATACCAAAAACTTAAAAGCCCAGATTTCTTTTAGGTCAGGCTGCCTGCAATAATAATAAAAATACTGCAAAAATAGGAACAACAGAGACAGGAAGGAAATATGTCAAAATGCTTATAATTGTGGGGGAAGGGTAATTTTTTTTTCTTTGGACAGAGTCCTGCTCTGTCCCCGGTCTGGAGTGCAGTGGCGGGATCTTAGCTCATCACAGCCTCTGCCTCCCAAGTTCAAGCTATTCTTCTGCCTCAGCCTCCCGAGTAGCTGGGATTACAGGTGCCGCCACCACGCCTGGCTAATCATTTATATTTTTAGTAGAGATAGGGTTTCTCCATGTTGGTCAGGCTGGTCTCGAACTCCTGACCTCAAGTGATCTGCCCGCTTTGGCCTCCCAAACTGCTGGGATTACAGTGAGCCACCGCACCCGTCTGGGTAATTTTTTTTTTTTTAAGTATTCTGTTTACGTAAATTCAGAAAACAGAAGTCTTTAATATGTTTATTAAAGGGGAGAGGTAGAAGGTGTGCTGCTAACAAGTTTATTTTTCTAGTCATAGTATTTGGACTCATGAAAGATTTTAGTCTAATGCAGTTTGTTCACAAACTGGAAGGGAGGGAGGAGGAGAAATACCCAGCTCTAATGACAAGACAACCTTATCTTTTCTCAAAAGCCTCCCCAAACACACAACCATTTTCCAAAACAGTTACATCAAAAAAGATATAGGAAGACGTAGACATTAAGCATGCTAGAAGGTAGGGACAGTTTTGCCAGTGTTTGTGGCAGCAACTCGGAGGTAGTCTGAGGGGGCCTCACACTAGGTAGGTGTTTTTCGAGTTGAGTCAGAACAAGAAAGTAAGTCTCCCAAGACCCGGTCCTTTTCCACTATATGGCACTGCACTGTCTAGCTCCAATCTGATGGCGAGCAATGGTTGCTAAAACAGCTCCATCTTCTCAAGCCTACGCAGCACACACCTACAACTCAAACTTTACGTTTTACCCAACCTAACCTTCCACGTCCACTTGAAAAAAAATCAACCAGAAGTTTTTGATTTTTTGCTGGCATGAAGCCAATAACTGTTTTCTTTGGGACAATCACAGGTTAAGTTGTGAAATGTGTGGCAGAAACTGCAAGATTTAACCAGTTTCTCTCAAGGCTAATCAAAAGTCAAGAAATAAAAGGCAGGGCAGTGAGAGTCGCGGGACTTCAGATACTCCTGCACCAAGAAGCTTCAAAGTCTTAGCCAGGGCACTAGAGGACGCTTTTAGAATGGTCACTCTTAATTACGCTCCATAACCTTGAAACTGGACGGAGTGGGGAAGGGGTTTCCACACTCTCACACGCACGGACTGGGGGAACGCCTGTCCCCAGACTCGAATCCACGTGTCCATTCAAGTCATCAACCGCCAGTCTCCATCTAGGCTGCCAGGTGACAGGCATCATCTTTGCTTCTCAATTTCAAACAATGCCAGCACTCCTTAGATCAATGACTCCACGGACAAGTGCAGGGGCCACGGGCACTCCTCTGGAGACACTGCGAGAATGTCAGCCACTGGCAGCGGCCTCTGAGCTGCCTGTGGGCCTCCTGCCGGCGCGCGGCGTGGGGCCGGCATCTC
>NW_012118487.1:2746964-2751220 GCF_000951035.1 Colobus angolensis palliatus | reverse complement strand
GGATGGCCGGCGGGCGAGAGGCGGCGGCGGGCGAACGCAGCTGGAGTCGCCCGGACTGCCTCGGATTTCATAATGAATCTGAGGAAGGACAAAGGGTACATTGAACCGCCTCAGCTCAGAGGCCCCGCGGACCCTGGGCCCTGCGATGCCCGAGGGGCGGGCGGCGTCCTCCGGATCCTGCACCCTCAGCCCGTGCCTCTCTGGCCTCCTGGCAGGCTAGGCTTCTGCTGCGAGGGCCCTGGCGGCAAGGGCCTTCCACTCCGTTTTTCCTTGACACTGACTTGCGCGACCGCTTTGAGCCCTTTTTCATCGCGGCCCCGCAGGGCTTCGCCACGCTGCCTGGCCGGAAGACCTTTTCTGTCTGGTGTCTGCAGAGCCTGACGTGGGCAGCGCCTGCAGCTCACACCAGTGCAGGGGAGCTGAGGGACGACTGCGCGTTGCACCAGGGCGGCCACCTGCTGTGCGGTTCTCAGGGCTTCCACGTCCCTGCCATGCCCATCTGGGGGTTTCAGAAGCCAACACGATGGTTTTCGGGCTCACATTCCAAAGGCTGCTCTTCCTTGTAGCACCTGGGACCAACCAGGAACTTCAACTTCTAACAACAGTGGTCCCGGTTACCGTGGGGTTTGTGCCCAGCGTTGGCTGGCGGGCCTTTTGAAGAATGATTGTTGTCATAAAGGCCTTTGATAATAACAGATACTGTTTACCCAGTGCTTGATGCCAGGCACTGCTACGAACATTGCATACACATTATTCTATTTAGTCTTCGTAATCCGGTGGGGTAGGTGCTGTCATTACTGTCCTTTCACCGAAGAGGAAGCTGGGGCACAGAGGTTAAATGCTGGTGAGGGCAGTACCACACTTGGCACTCAGGTCGCCCCCAGAGTGTGGGCACAACCACCGCAGGAATATGCCTGGGCTGCAGGCCGGGAAAACTGACCATGGGTTCGCCTCAGGCCTCAGGCACCCTGCAGTTCACTCCCACAAATATCTGAAGGACTTTTCCTGGGTCTCTCCCACAGTGTGCTGGGCGCAGCGGTGCAGTGGGGTGAGGGCAACGCACACACCAGCAACCTCTCTAGCAGCTCAGTTCTTCTAGATCTCCTCTAGATCTGTACCTTCCAGGTCTAGAAAAAATGCACTCCACGTTCGTTTTCACTGCTTCCCGCTTGGCTAATCCCTGGTTTTTCTGTCCAGATGTCGCCTCCCCACCCATGATTTTGTCATCTTTGCATCTCCTTTTTCATCTTACTTCTCCAACCAGTCCCTCAGCCCCAGAGCCTCCGCAGGCACCTCCCAAGTTCTGTGGTCTATTTTTTTCAAGGGCTGCTGGAACGAAGTACCACACACTAAGTGGCTTCAACAACCGAAATGATATGGTCTTTCCTGGTTCTGGAGACTAGAAGTACAAAATCACGGTGAGGGCAGGGCTGGCTGCCTTTGAGGGCCATGAAGAGCATCTGTGCCAGGCCTCTCTGGCTTGCAGATGTCCATCTTCTCCCTACGTCTCCTCACACCATCTTCCCTGTGGTGTGTGTGTGCAAATTCCTCCTTTCTATAAGGACACCAGTCACACTGGACGAGGGCCCACCCTAATTGCCTCATTTTAACTTGATGACCTCTGTAATCAAGAGGTAATCTCCAGGTAAGATCCCATTCTAAGATACCTGAACAGCCAGGCACAGTGGCTCACACCTGTAATCCCAGCACTTTGCGAGGCCGAGGCAGGCAGATCAACTGAGGTCAGGAGCCCAAGACTAGCCTGGCCAACATGGTGAAACCCAGTCTCTACTAAAAATGCAAAAATTAGCGGGGTGTAGTGGCGCATACCTGTAGTCCCAGCTACTCAGGAGGCTGAGGCAGAAGAATTGTTTGAACCCAGGGAGGTGGAGGCTGCTGTGAGCCAGTCAAGATCGCGCCGCTGCACTCCAGCCTGAGAGACAGAGCAAGACTGTCTCAAAACAAACAAACAAACAAACAACAACAAAGAAAACCCTGAACATGTGAACTTGGGGAATGTGGAGGGGACAATTCAACCTGTAACAAGTGGACGGTCATCACTGGTTGTCTCTCCTTATCTCTTCTCCTCAAGACACTTTACTCTTAAACCAGATGCCTCTCCCTGGGCTCTAGCCTTTAATGCAGGTGATTTCCAACTCAAGGGTGGGAAAGGCACACAACCCAGAATCAGACCTGAGTTCGCACTCCTTCTGGCAAGAACTTCTATGTGACATTGGGAAGCACCTTCATTCCTTAGAACCTAGATTTCTCCTCAGGATATAAGGGGGCTGGGCTAAATAATCTCTTAAGTCTCTTTCAGCACAAACACTTAAAAAAAAAAAAAACCCAAAACTTTTTAAGTCTAATCACTCCAAAAAGTTTTACAATGTATAGGGTTGTCTTGTGGCCTTGAGTAAAGACTTTGATGGGAAGCAGTATTGCATAGTGGTTAAGAACACAGGCTTTGGGGTCAGTGAATCTGCATCAAGCCTCATTGCATCCTCCTTAAATAAGGAACAATGCCTACCTCAGACAGGTGTCATAGGATTGACAGCCATGCCCTTGGTGTTCTCATTAAATGAAGATTCCAGACTCTATATTTGGGAGTTTGTGACTTAGGTTAAAAAAAAGTCTTTTTTTTTTTTTTTTTTTTTTTTAGAGATGGAGTCTTGCTCTGTCGCCCAGGCTGGAGTGCAGTGGCTCAATCTCGGCTCACTGCAAGCTCCGCCTCCCAGGTTCACGCCATTCTCCTGCCTCAGCCTCCTGAGTAGCTGGGACTACAGGCACCCGCCATCACGCCTGGCTAGTTTTTTGTATTTTTAGTGAAGACGGGTTAACCAGGATGGTCTCAATCTTCTGACCTCGTGATCCACCTGCCTCACCCTCCCAAAGTGCTGGGATTACAGGTGTGAGCCACCGTGCCTGGCCTTTTGTTTTTTTTTAAATGAAGGACATAATCTTTTTTTTTTTTTTTAAATTAGGCCAGGTGCGGTAGCTCACACCTGTAATCCTAGCACGCTGGGAGGCAAAAGCAGGAGGATTGCTTGAGTCCAGGAATTCAAGACCAGCCTAAGCAACATATTGAGACCCTGTCTCTAAGAAAAAGTTTTTAAAAATTGTATCACAGTGATCACAATGACCACTATTCACATCATAATGGCTTTTCTTTTGGCTATTGATGCTGCAGTGTTTTTATATACTGAAATGTGTCAGTGGGACCAGCAACATTAAAGAATAAAGATCCTAGATGAAAATAAACACTAATAATCTTAGTGTCCTCTCCAATAGAATTAAACTTCTTATGAATCAGTAGTATTATAATGCTATGTAGTTACGAGGAATGGAATTCTTTTAGAAGCAGGCAGCATGAATTTATACTTCCTTGTACTTACTTCTTTAAGAAATCAGTCTTAACCCTCCTTTCTACTTTCTTTTCTTTTCAAACATCTCTCTAGCCAAGGGAATAAGAGCCAATTGGATATTATAGTGGTGCAAATTTCCTAGCGGAAATTTGAGTCTTTTTTTGGTTGCTCCTGCTCTTGTTACATTTTGGCCTGATTAAAATGTTGTGGCTAGTTCTGGCTAGATTCACATTGATATTTGCCTACCACTGATTGATCAATCTCCTAGAGAAGCTAAAGAGAGTTGGGCTGGGTGCAGTGGCACATGCCTGTAATCCCAGTGTGTTGGGAGGCCAAGGTCGGCGGATCACTTCAGCCCAGGAGTTCGAGACCAGTGTGAGCAACATGGTGAGATCCTGTCTCTACAAAAAATACAAAAATTAGCCCGGCATGGTGGTGTGCTCCTGTAGCCTGTAGTCCCAGCTACATGGGAGGCTGAGGTGGGAGGATCTCTTGAACCCAGGAGGTTGAGACTGCAGTGAACCGTGATTGCACCATTGCACTTTGGCATGGGCAGCAGAGCAAGACCATGTCAACAACAACAACAAAAAAAATCAAAGTCTTTCTGGGACAAGCTGATTAGCAGGTTTACAGTGGTCTTGTCTCAAAAGTTCCCACTTGTGATTAGGAACTATGAAGCTGTAATTATTTTTAATCTTCTGTGTCTATTGCTTTTGGGCATGGCTATCTGAAGTACAGCCACATCAATTAATAATGGCCGATGTGCTTTTAATTACAGAGCCAATTACCAGCCAATTTGGTAATTGGCTGGTTAAAGGAAGATTGGCATCAGTAATTGAGTAGGTATTCAATTGTTGAGTTGGACACATTTTTCTAACTACTCAGATGTGACCA
>NW_012118487.1:2740094-2746724 GCF_000951035.1 Colobus angolensis palliatus | reverse complement strand
GAAATCACAGTAAAATACAAATTTTAAAAGTTTGGGCTTTCTAGGGCCTCCAGCAGTAGGGAAGGGAAAAAGTGTTGCCCACATACATAATTGCAGAAGAGAAAATATTACCCAAAACATTCTATAAGGCTGGCATTACCCTGATAAGACTACGACCCAAAAAAAAAAAAAAGAAAGAAAATTACAAATACAAAGTTGGATACAAAAGTGAATGTTTCCTTTAGAATTAGAACAGAAATCACAGTAAAATACAAATTTTAAAAGTTTGGGCTTTCTAGGGCCTCCAGCAGTAGGGAAGGGAAAAAGTGTTGCCCACATACATAATTGCAATCATAAATTTCACAAAATCCGGAAAAAAATAACTGAAAATTTTTATTAATTATTTTTTCCTACCACTCTAATACGTTTTTTCCCTATGTTTTGGGCTGCATACTCTTGAATGTTTTCTTCATGTGACATTTTAAATAAACTTGATAAAGCAGTTTTTGATTTATAGAAAAATTGCCAAGTTCCATAAACGCCCTCACCCAATTTCCACTGATTAACATCTTAGATTAACATTTGTGATGATGATTGAGCCAATAATGGCACATAATTATAAACAAAGCCCATCCATTGTTCAGCTGTCATCTGTTTTTACCCAGTGTCCTTTTTCTGTCCCAGGATCCCAACCAGGATATGGCATTGCATTGGATCCCAACCAGGACATGGCACTGCATTTACTCATCATGCCTCCTTAGGTTCCTCTCGGCTGTGACAGTTTCTCAGAGTATCCTTGTTTTTTAGGACCTTGTTGACAGCTTTGAGGCATACTGGTGAGTGTTTTGTAAAACATACTTCTATTGGGAGTTGTCTGATGTTTTTCTCATGATTAGACTGGGGCTATAGGTTTTTGGGAGGAAGGCCACATGACATTTTTATAATATAATTTTCTATGGGAAGAAAATTTGGACTTTTCTCTACCATGATTCATGGGCTTTTCTTACATTGTTAGTTTTGATTCAAAATCAAAACTATGTTGATGAGTACCAAATTCATTGCTTTTCATTTTAAATGCATGCTGATTGGAAGAATTTTCAGTGGTAAACCTACCGGCTATGTCCATTTCTCTCCGTGTTTCTCTTCCCCTGCCCATGTCCTAAGATGCCTTAGGAGAGGGGAGATATGACCTCTGACCTTGAACCTCCTGCCAGGATGCTAGATAAGTTGACGGAGAGGATGGAGAAGTATCCCTGAAGGCATTCCTGTGCAGAGAAAGCTAGAGCTATACGTGCAAGTCACTGTGAATTCCATAACTACGTCTCCCCAGACCCAAAGAAATGTATGTTCAGCTCCAGCTCCTCTTAGTTGGGTTCCAGAGATGACCTTGGCCACTTCAGCACCGTCATGGGATGAGGTGGTGACAGAAGAGACTTGGCATAGAGTGCACCGACTGTGCTATGTGCTGCATCAGCTGATTGCAGCTATGTGGTCTTACTTTTGCAAATTCTGTGGAAATGTTTAACCAAGTGACTAGGTTGCCAGAGCCCCTCCCAAGGTCTCACAAGGGGCTTCTATAAGTGAGAAGCCCTAAAAATTAAGCTATGTGAGCCTCGCAATAAATCTACTCGTTGGCAATGCTTTTTGCACCGTTATTGTGCTACTGCTTGGATTTGATGGTACAACTCTCCTGGGCTTCAGCGGTAGTGAAGAAGAGGCCTTTCCACCAGGCGGACACTGTTCTAACACTACTGATAATTATCCCATGGTCTTCAGTGGCCCTGATGAAGCCATAGTCCCTTTCTCTACAACCCTTTTAGTTTTAGCATGCACTTGATCCACTGGCTTCATCCACTCCATGAGGGAGAACAATCCACAGCTGCTTAGGCCGCAGCTGCCCAGCATTTCCCCTCTCTTTTCTGGGTCAGAGGCCTCTAACTCTCCCAGACTCACTGCTCAGGCCCTCTCCTGGCATTGCAGTTCTGCCCCAACACAGAGCTGACAAACCAGGGCTTCCAGACCCCATCCTGCATCCCCACAGCACTCTATTTTTTTTTTTTTTTGCTTCTGGAAGTGATATGAAGATTTTATGTAGTCAATGTCAAAAAGAAATGATAATTACTTCACCTTTCCCACTCAACTGGCCACTTATTCCCAACCAGTAAAATTCAACCTCTGCAAGGGTTTCTAAGGCACGCTTCATAACCCAACCCTGTTTTCCCCACTGACAAGTTCTTGTCATTTTCCTCTCCAGCTATCTGTAGGTCAAGAGTCAAAAGTCTGGAGTCACACTGCTTGGATCCAATTCCACTACTTATTAGTTCAGACCCAAGGCAAGTAACCATCAAATCCCTATCTTTCTTATCTGCTGAGTGAATATTATACTGTATTGCATCAAATCTAAATCACCAATTGTAAGATGCACCATTAATTTATGTAGCCTTAATAAAGAAAAGAATATCTGCTGACTTTAATTGCAAAACATTGTCCATTGGAAGATGCACCCTCTATCAATTAGCTTTTGCTATATGACAAATTACACCAAAACTTAATGGCTTAACACCACAATCATTCCTTAGCTCATCATTCTGTGGGTTGGCACTTGGGCTAGGTTCAGCTGGGTGGTTCCTCGGCTGGTCTCTCTTGGGCTCCATCCTGCAGCCACCAGTATCTGGTGATTGGCTGGGGCCAGGTGCTCTGGGATGGCCTCATTTACACATTTGATGGTTGGCTTGACTATTTGCTGAGGCTCCTCAGTTCTTCACATGGCCGCCCTAGCAAGCTAGCTCAAGCATGTTCAAACAGTGGTGTCAGGGCTCCAAGCACAGCAAAGGGGACAAGCCTCAGGGTATAAATGCTTTTCAAACCCCTTGCATCATGTTTGTGTGCTCGAATCCAGGCAATCTGGCTCCAGACCCTTGGCTCTGAACCTGCAGAGAGTTCTGTCTTGCTGGAGAGGGGAATTACAGCAGGGATGGGTTCTGTGGCTAAAGTAAGCCACATGACCAAATCAAGACTCAGTACGGGAAAGAACTACTGAAGCACATGAGTATGAGGAGGAGAATTTTGCTGGCTATTTTGCAATCTACCCACATCCTGACTGTGTACATAATAAAGTCTGAAGAAATTTGTACTAAGAGTGCACAAGTACTAAGAGTAGTAGTGTTTACCTCAAACAGTTGAGTAGTAGTGCCCTGTGAGATAATGTCAGTAATATCACTTAGTACAGTGTTTGGCCCCTGGTGAATGTTCTGTACATACTATTACTATCACATTTGTGTCTGTGTTTCTTTCTACACTGGTAAATTCATGTTTATCCTCCCAAACCTGACTCAGACATCACTCTCCTTAGGACACACACACAGTTTGTTGCTCCCAGGGCTGTGCCGCCCTGTGCTTTACACACATTACCTTTGTTGTAGCAGGTTGTCCTTCTTGTGCTTCCGGGGGCCTGGCTTTGGGCTCTTTGGTAGCAGATATTTTGTGTCCAGACACTTTCCATCCCCAAGCCAATACAGCGCCTGGCACTTGGTATGTGTATATTTAATTGAAGTGACATATCACTTCCAACAGAACTGCTTCTCATTCGCCTGGGTATCATCTTCCTTTCCTCTGAGGGTGCTCCCACAGCACCCTACCATCTTTCTAGTCTTGTCACACTGAACTGTGATGACTTGTTTGCTTAACGTGCACACATAAAGAATTTTCCTTATTTCTTTCTATTACACAGAGTTGCCCCAGTACCATGACTAGTGGCAGCAGCAAATACTCTATAAATACTTCTTACATTTATGTATTTATTTATTTATGAGATTGAGTCTCACTCCGTCACCCAGGCTGGAGTGAAGTGGGGCAATCTCTGCTCACTGCAACCTCCACCTCCCAGTTCAAGTGATTCTCGTGCCTCAGCCTCCTGAGTACCTAGGATTACAGGCACCTGCCACCAGGCCCGGCTAATTTTTGTATTTTTAATAGAGATGATGTTTCACCATGTTGGCTGGGCTGGTCTCGAACTCCTGACCTCACGTGGTCTGCTCACCTTGGCCTCCCAAAGTGCTGGGATTACAGGCATGAGTCACTGTGCCTGGCCAACACCTGTTAAATTTAAGAAACAGAGTTTTCGATCCCTGTCTTACACCCAAGAAGGCCTATGGCCCAGAGATCCAGAGTAAAATTAGATTTAGCATTTAATCTATCAATAGCTGTTTCTTACTGCATCCCTAGGGTATGAACTCTGCTGGCTTTTCTCTCCTTTTTAGATCACAACCCAGTAACATCACCACAACAGAGAGAATCATTGCAGGTCTTATCCATGTCCCTGTGGTCTTTCGGATCGCTCACCCCCACCCCAAAACACACACACACACACAGGCTCACAAACATCAGTATTTTAAGTTTATGTGAGTAGAGTGTGTCTATAAATGCCATGGGCAGTGGATGGGACTTGGATCAGGTCATTTGTCACCCTATGATACCCTATGGGGGCAGGGCCCCAGGACCCCATAGAGTTGGCATATTGGCTCAGAGGGATGTTGAAACTGTGAGCGGAACAGCATACCACCATCCTCCACTTCCATTTGCATCCTCTACTTCTCTCCTGCAGCAAGCTGACGCCGGCCCAGAGCCTGCAGACAGCCAGGAGCTCACATCTCAGCCTTTTGGAGGCCATGCACCACCATGGGAATGCAAGGGAAGATACAGACCCTCCTCATAAACATTTCCCACATTCTTTCTATGGGTTCCCTGGGGTCCCCAGTTAAGAGCCCCTGGGGGAATAGAAAGGGCACTGGATTTGTAGTTGTAGAGATCTAAGTTCAAGGTCTGATTCTACCTCTTACTAATTCTGTGGCTGATCTCTCTGAGCCTCAATTTCTACACCTGCAAATGAGGTAAGGCCAGCACTGCAGGTTGTAAGGGACCTGCTACGTGATAGGTCTTCAGTTTTGTCTTCCCTGTCTCAGCCTCCTAGATACGTGGTTACCATTTGCAAGTCCCTGGAGCTAACAGGTGGAAGTTTCATGCCAACTTCATGAAGACTTTCCGGAAGAGGTCTTCATGCACTCACGTGAAACCACTTACTGAGCATTTATTATGTGCTAGCCACAGTGGTAGGTGCTGGAGTATGCAAGTGTGTGTTTATACCTGACTGTGAAAGGTATACAGAGTTGAACATAATATGAGATCTCAGGGAGCTCGCATGATGACCTAGTAGCCATCTATCCACAGAATGTAATTTGCCTAAAATGTTTAGCATAAAATGTTTTACCTGATTAACCCACTAAAAAGACATTTCATTATTGATACCACCAGCATTTTGGCTATGGGATCAAAGTCTGGCCTATGTTTGACACCCATATATCTCTATGAAAACACATTCTCTTCCTTGAGTCTGTTAAATTCAATGCCAAGAGCCTCCATTAGGGATATTCTTGTGTAGTCAAAATTGAGTGTGGTGTCTTTGGCATGAATATATTGAATGCACAGCTTTTGAAATTAGTTCGATATGGTAAATATCAATGTTCTCACTGACTGAATAAAATTGATTATAATATTGCACTCTACACAGCTGAAGATTAACTTTTGGGGAAATGATTTTTTATCATGGCTAAAAATCCATTTTTAAGATGCTTGACAGGCTGTTCTTTTCAGCATAGTTCTCAACTGAAAATGTAAACAGCTCATGGCATTGTGGGCATTTGGCCTCACTGCTGAACACGTTCAAACACCTCTGCTCTCACAGTCTTTTCTTCAAGTCGAACAGTCTACAGGAATGCACTAAGCTCCCACTTTGCCAAGAACCTGGCTGTTTGGTAATAATCTGGAGAGATTCCTAAAGACTTCGATAATTGTAACGTTTTGAAGCCTTTGTCTCTTTGGTGTCGTTCCTACTGAGGCTCCTCATGCCATTCAGGTTCCATAATTTGGATGTTAAATGAAAACAGAAATGAAGCACAGTGGCCTAGTTTACAATTTAGGTTATTTGGCCTACTTCAGTGTGTCTCCTTTTCAAGTTTTTTCCCCTTTACTATTAACTCCTACTTACTGAGCACCTACTAATTTGTACAGTTCTGGGCCAGGAACTGCTGTGAGTATGAGACAGCTGGCTTCTTGATTGTAAGCAACAGAAATCCACCATGAGCAATGTGAGTAGATACAGAATTCACTGAAAGGAAATTGGAGACTTTCAGAGATTGAAAGACCTGAGCTGGTGTGTGGTCCAAGAAGCAGGAAGAATCACAGCCATCTCTTAACAAGAACAGGCTGCTCAGAAGGCTGCCAACCACCACAGCCATAGTAACTGCTACCAGGTTGGGTCCACTGCAGGCCACAGCTGCTGCACAAGGAGGTTCCAGCCCTCCTTTTATCTTTGCTGCACGCACCCGATAGTCAGAATTCTAGGCAAGAGCTCCTGGTTGCCAGTCTTTGGTCCTGTGCCTGTGCCCTGGCTGCCAGAGGTGGAGTGAGGAAGAGGATCCCTTTGCTTTGTTGTCTGTAGTTGCAGACAGGGTGATGTGACCCCTCCAAGTAGGAAGAGGTTAAATACCGGGTAATAAAAAATGACAAAACTCCACCACATTCTTTGTTCAATGGTAAGAGAAGTACTAGCATTACAATTAGTTCAGAGAAGGGGAATTAATTTTTTTTTTTTTT
>NW_012118487.1:2709881-2740044 GCF_000951035.1 Colobus angolensis palliatus | reverse complement strand
GATCTCAGCTCACTGCAACCTCTGCCTCCCCAGTTCAAGCAATTCTCCTGCCTCAGCCTCCCAAGTAGCTGGGATTACAGACGAATGCCACCACACCCAGCTAATTTTTGTATTTTTAGTAGAGACGGTGTTTTACCATGTTGGTCAGGCTGCTCTCAAATGCCCGACCTCAAGCAATATGCCCACTTTGGCCTCCCAAGAGTTGGGATTACAGGCGTGAGCCACTACACCCAGTGGGAATTAATTATTTACTGGAGAAATAATGGTAGACCTCACAGTGGAGTAGACTTACAAATAAAATTTTGAAGGAGGAATGGATAAGAATCACCATGCAGATAATGGTAAGCCCAGGCATAAATGCTGATGTATACAGAGGCCCAGATATATGAGACAGCATAGAGCGTGAGGTTGGAGGAGTACAGAAAGGAGACAGGGCAGAATTGGCTGCCCTTCTCAGCCAGCTTATACCATTGGACTATGAACAGAGAGACACTGAGCAGTTTTAGACAAAGGCAGGTCACATTCGCCTTTTAGAAATCTCACCTTGGTCCCTCTACAGAGAGTGGATGGCAAGAACTGGTGTGGGCTGGGGTAAGCCAGGCCCGGAGAGACCAAGTTGTCTCATTCTGGCTTTTTCTCCAATTAGCTGTGTGCTCTGGCCTCCAACTTGATCTTTACCTGTCTAGGCCTCATTATTTTCATCTTTTAAAGTGCTTTGGTTGGATAAGACAATTCTAATGTAGTCCATTCTACCTTCAAAGTTTTAGACTTTGTTACTGTAAAGGCAGATTGGAGTATGACTATTAAAGAAAAACCTTAAATTGCAGGATAAAGTATTTGAACTACTTGTTTACTTATTCAACAAATCTTTTTATTTTTATTTTATTTTATTTTTAGAATCACGGTCTCACTCTGTCACAGGCTGGAGCACAGTGTCGTGATCAAAACTCACTATAGCATTGAACTCCTGGGTTCAAGCAATCCTCCCACTTCAGCCTCCAAAGTAGCTGGGATGACAGGTGCATGCCACCACATCCTGCTAAGTTATTATTATTTTTTTTTTTGGCAAGGGCGGGTAGACAAGGGTCTTGCTTTGTTGTTCAGGCTGGTCTCCAATTCCTGGCCTCAAGTGATCCTCCCGCTTAGGTCTCCCAAAGCACTAGGATTACAGGCATGAACCACTACGCTGGCCTCAACAAACATTTACTATTATTTATGTCTCAAACACACTTCTAGGCTTCAGAGAATTAGCAGTAAATAAGCAAAGTCCTTCCCACTATGTGAGGTCTTCTGAATGAGAGTTAGATTCCAGCAAGAGGAGTGGGGGGCAGTCAACAATAAAGAAACAACTCTCTAACGATATAAGGTGGTGGTATGTGCTATAAAGAACAAAGCAGGTTGGGGGGATTTGGGAGTGACCGGAGAGAGGCAACTCTTCATAGGCTGGCAGGACGGCCTCTCAAAGAAGTGAAAGAGATTTTAAACAGATATTCAAATGAAGGGAGGAATCAAGTGAAGATAGGCAGGAAGAATTTTCCAAGCAGGAAAGATCAAAGAAATGGCAAGTGGAAAAGTCTCTGGGCATGTGAGAAGAAGAGCAGGCAGGTCAGTGGGTGCGGAGCGCGGAATGAGGGAAAAGCACACACAAAGGCTCCGAGTCATGTTGAAGAGAAGACAAGAATATCTACATGACGTCATGGAGGGGCCAGAAAAGGGTGACGGGACATGACTTCAGAGAACTGGCCAGGGCCCACCCTTCATTTGTGCATTGCTGATTGTTTCATTCTTTCAGTGTGAGAGGCACTGTGCTAGGAACTGGGAGTGCAACCATGAACTGGCCATGCCTTCAAGGAGCTTAAACCCCTTCTAAGAGGCTCAGAAGACGTCAAACATATCTTTTTTATTTTTTATTTCTTTTTTAAGACAGAGTCTCGCTCTGTCACCCAGCCTGGGGTGCAATGGCGTGGTCTTAGCTTCAGCTCACTGCAACCTCCGCCTCTCGGGTTTAAGCAATTCTCCTGCCTCAGCCTCCCAAGTAGCTGGGATTATAGGCACGTACCACCCACCACATCTGGCTAATTTTTGTATTTTTAATAGAGATGAGGTTTCACTATGTTGGCCAGCCTGGTCTTGAACTCCTGACCTTGTGATCCACCCGCCTCGGCCTCCCAAAGTGCTGAGATTACAGGTGTGAGCCACTGCGCCTGGTCAAAAGACATCAAACGTACCTTCTCTCGTCAATTTTTTTTCCATGTCTCCATAGCTTGCCAACTCTCCTGCAGTCACGCTTTTCTGGCCCGTTGAGCTTTTGCTCAGGATGTTGACTTTGCCTGGGTTTGCCCTTGTTATCACCTCACACAGCTAAATCTTCCTTGGCCTGTAAGATTCAGCTCAAATGCCAGTTCCTTGAGGAAGTTTCTAATACCCCAGACTGGGAGAAATCTCTACTGCTCTATGTCACTCACCCATTTATCTGTCCATCTGTCTACTCAGGCATCCTTTCATCCATCCATCACCTCCACTGGTCTTTTCCCCTCCAGTCAGTAACAGGCCTGTCCTGGGTACCACTGATGCCACAGTGGACAAAACACAATCTTGCCTTTGAGTAAGTCAGAAGGCAATGGCAAAGTCAGACAAGAAAATTAACCATTGAAATATAGGGAAATATTACAGTGAATTATTTTTAACCGGCACTTGCTGTTTGTTCAAGGTCATATGGAGCACAAGAAATAATAAAGAACAGTGAAATATCAAATCCTGACTTTAAGCATGGCTCCTGTTTTACAAATGGAGTTTGTAAATAATTTTTCAATGTATAGGAAGGATATTAAATATCAGCTTATTAAAGATTTAATATACAGCCTAAATGGTAGAAATTCAACTGGACAATTTGCTATGATGACAACAGTGAAATAACAGTCTTATTTTCTCCTTTATGGCTTTCACTGACATAATGTAGTCGATTCCTCAAACAGTAAATTTCTTTTTTTTTTGAGACAGAGTTCCACTCTGTCACCCAGGCTAGAGTGCAGAGGCACGATCTCAGCTCACTGCAACCTCTGCCTCCCAGGTTCAAGTGATTTTCGTGCCTCCCGAGCAGCTGGGATTACAGGCATATGCCACCACGCCGACTAACTTTTGTATTTTCAGTGGAGACGGGATTTGGCCATGTTGGCCAGGCTGGTCTCGAACTCCTGACCTTAAGTGATCCACCCACCTCGGCCTCCCAAAGTGTTGGGATTACAGACTTGAGCCATCATGCCTAACCCAAATAGTAAATTTGTATGTAGATAAAGTAATTAATCAAAAATTGGTATGAAACACTCTACCAACTAAAAATCTGTGGGAGAACCCTCCTCAAGACATTTATATTATATAATTGTGGGGATAAGACTCAGAAATGAAAAAGTAATTTCATTTGTGAAATGCACTTTTTAAAAGGCCGTAGAGGATAGGAACCAAATGAATGGTATATAGGAAGTCAGTGATATGAATTCACAGAAGTATTGAGGAGGGAGGCTTTGAATTGATCCTTTCATGATGACCAAAATTCAGAGGATAAAGTAAGGGGAGGAGAAACTTCACATTGGGGAAATAAGGAAAGCAAAGGCCCTATTGAGAGCTGGCGAAGGGCTGAAAATCATACAGAAGGGTGTGCAGTTCATTGGAATTTATGAAGTGGGTGCTAAATTGTCTTCTTTACCATTATCCCCAGCACCTAGCATATAGCTTGTCATAACTATGTGTTAGATGAATGGGTTAAAAAAAAATGAATGAATAAGCCATAGGGAGCTACTGCAGATTCTTAATTACAGTGACTTAAAGAAAATGGTGCTTATGGGAGATTAACCTGGCAGCAGTGATCATGATGAGCTGGACTGAATAGGGAAGATGGTGAAGAAAGGACCACTTCCTGGTAGGTCGCATGAAGTATGGAGATATCTGCTCCAGGTTGTGCCTGCAGGTCTAAGAAACAGTTGAAGGAACACATAAGAGTTACCAGCGGAGATGAGTGGTCAGGCAGAAGGAGGAGTCAAAGATGACTGGAAGAATGGCAGTGTGTTTATGGGGCCTATTGAGTTGTAAGAGAGGAGGATGTTTCAGGAGGATTGCCATAAGAGAAGGTGACGTTTAGGGGCAGGAAGAGGGAAGGTGCAGAGTCCCTAGTCTGATCACAGAGAGGAGCATCAGTGTCCTCTGCTCTTGTAGGCAAAGGTCTCATGTGGAACGTTCAGGCTCCTAGTCCTTCGTCTTCTTGTAAGCTAAGCTAATTTCCTCTGCAATTCCGTAGCAATACAAAATCATTAAATAACCAAATCAGGAAAGTGTGTCTGTGTGTAGTTCCATCATCTTTGATTTCTCCTTCATTTTCCTGTGATCCTGCAGATGAAGGCTGTTTTTTGTTTTGTATGTTCTAAGTGGGGGTGAGGGTTCTGCTTTGCTCGCTTCTGAACTGGAGACTGATGTTGGTGAGGTCCCCAGAGGCAGCAGGAAGAGCAATGGGGTGGAAAGTGATGCTTGCTGTCGTTATTGTACCTGTTATTATACCCACCCCATGGGGAAGGCTATTCAACCAATGAATGGTCAAGTCAAAGCCTAGGCCTGCCTGTCTCTGAACCTCACATCTGTGGAGGGCTTTATAAAGAGGGTAGATTGCTGTCTGGACCAGCCAAGTGAAGACTTGCCCGAAGGCAGTTGTATATTTAGATGACTGCCTCCAGTTGTTTCTCTCCCACGTGGTGTCTCTGTAGATGCAAGCGCATCTGTTACATGCGGATCAAAGTCATCTTGCTGTACAGTTCATAGCATCCATGTTTTTGTCTTGTCAGAAGGATAATAATGGCTTACAGAATTCTGATAGTGGTGGCAGCAACACCTGGACAGTCAGAAATAATGCACGTGAGAGATGGAGGGGGCTTATCCCTAGGTAATAACAGTGACAGTGGGAAAAGTGGATGTAGTAGCAATGGATGTTGCAATGGAACAAATAGTTTCCTTTCTTTACTTTCTTTCTTTCTTTTTTTTTTTTTTTTAAGACAGAGTCTCACTCTGTCACCCAGGCTGGAGTGCAGTGGCATGATCTCAACTCACTGCAACCTCTGCCTCCTGGGTTCAAGCGATTCTCCTGCCTCAGCCTCCTGAGTAGCTGGGATTTCAGTCACACACAACCATGCCCAGCTCATTTTTATGTATTCTAGTAGAGACAGGGTTTCACCATGTTGACCAGGCTGGTCTTGAACTCCTGACCTCAAGTGATCCACCTGCCTCGGCCTCCCAAAGTGCTGGGATTACAGGCATAAGCAATAGGACTGTTTCTTGAATGGATGGGACTGGGTGGTGGTGATCATGGGGGAGAAGAGTAGGAAACTACAGGACTCAAGAATGACTTCTAGGTATTTGCCCTGAAAAAACCCAGATGGATCATGGGGCCATCTGTAAGATGAAAAAGACTTAGGTAGGAGCCAGCTTGAGGGGAAAACAAAAAATTCTGTTTTGGAAATGTGAAGTTTGAGATGTCTATTACTCATCGAAGTGGAGTTTGCAAGTAGGCAGTCAGATATACACCTCAGGGGAGTTCAGGGCTGAAGATTCAAATTTGGGAGATGGATTTTTGCAAATCTCCTACCTCCTTCTCAGGTGTTAGGTTAAGATTAGGAGAGGGTAGAACCGCTTCTTGACCTACCAGAAATGAGTAGCAGATGCTATTTGTTCACTCATACTTTTTTTTTTTTTTTTTTTGAGATGGATTCTCGCTCTGTCGCCCAGGCTGTGGTGTAGTGGCGCGGTCTCGGCTCAGCTGTTATTTAACCCAATATATCAAAATTATATCAAAAATACTAATATCAAAAATTAGTATTATTTCAACACGTAACCAATATAAAATTACTGAGATATTTTACTTTCTTTTTCTCATGCTGTCTTCAAAATCTGTTGTGTCTCTTACACACGGCACATTTCAGTTCAGACTTAGCCGCATTTCAAATGCTCGATAGCCCGGACCTAGAGGATGCTGTAGAACTTGGCTCCTCGATGTCTAAACCCCTCCCTTGTCTCCTGCCCATTGGTTATCTCCGTACCTTGAGGGACTGTTGGGAGCTCCAGTGTGCTGTAAGATAGTGAGGTGCAAACCCTGGGCACACAGCCGCAGAACAGAACCCCAGTCCACGTTGCCCAAAGTGCCAGCAATGGCAGCCAGATGATAGAGGTGCCATCATCACCCAGATCAATATCTAGCTGTTCCTAGCCACACCTGGATTAATTAGTGACCGCTGGACGATAATTGCTGTGTTTTAAAACTGAGAGCATTGCCACCATGTACCATGGTAAATATATTTGTTAACAAGGTAAAAAAAATGTCTTTTTAGTAAAAGCAACTTTAATCCTGGTGTCTCCCCCAACAACTCCCCTTGTCCTGTTTTCCTGGCACTGGGTGCTGACTGTTAAGCATTTCTTCTCTGAATCCCACCGCCTGGGCACAGGAGAGATCAGAATGTGTTTGGTAACTGAACGAGCTCAAGAATGGGAGGCTTACCCTGTGACTCACAGGAGCAGAATGTGTGGGATTTTTGACATTGATTCCTCTTCGAACGACAGTTACAGACAATGACGAATGCTCTCTCTTCTTATCAGGAGAGCTCACCATGGGCGCTTCTTTCTTTAAGGAGTATGTGTCATGGCTGGCTGGCTCCTCCCCATAACCAGCAGTTTAAAGGTGAACAAAAATAGGTCTTGACGATAGCAGCTTTTGGAAGCCTAGGTGCGGTGCAGAAGGCCAGACAGGAATGGCTTGTCTTCCCCTGCAACATGGGGCTTCATCGGAAGCACCGCTGCTGGGGAGCAACCACCTCCTCCTGACCATCACAAGCTGCCCAGGCAGACATGCTCATAGCAGCGTCCGTTTCCCTGCCTAACATTCTACCAGAAGATTCCTCCATGTCTACAGGCAGACCCAGACCAATCTTGGCATGCATGTTCAAGTTTGTCTGACCTTTCTATCTTTCACCTTCCTCTTCACTAGAGAACCTGAGCACTAGGGTCTCCTTTATTATTTGTTTTATCTTATTCTTTTTTTTTTTTTTTTTTTTTTGAGGCAGGGCCTTGCTCTGTCGCCCAGGCTGGAG
This sequence comes from Colobus angolensis palliatus, assembly GCF_000951035.1. Classification (NCBI taxonomy): domain Eukaryota; kingdom Metazoa; phylum Chordata; class Mammalia; order Primates; family Cercopithecidae; genus Colobus; species Colobus angolensis. The sequence goes on along the minus strand of NW_012118487.1, from coordinate 2,732,923 downwards.
TGCAATGGTATGATCCTAGCTCACTGCAGCCTTGACCTCCAGGGCTGAAGTGATCCTCCAGCCGTAGCCTCTAGAGTAGCTGGGATTACAGATGTGCAGCACCACAGCCAGCTAATTTCTTTTCTTTCTTTCTTTTTTTGTAGAGATGGGAGTCTTGCTGTATTGCCTAGGTTGGTCTCCAACTCCTGGGCTCAAGTGATCCTCTTGCCTCAGCCTCCCAAAATGCTGGGATCACAGATGTGAGCCACCACATCTGGGCAGATTCTTCTTTAGGTTCCTGAGCCTGGAGAGATGGCTTGCTGGGGCATCTGTTGCAAAGGAATGAGATAAGCTGTGATAATCTGAGTCCTCCAAGAAGCAGAGGCCGTAGATTTTATCTATGGCCTGGAGAAAAGTGGGATGACCATTAGACTGCAATGCAAGTCTGACTCCAAACATAGGCGAGGAAAGGTTGTATGGAGGCCTCCTTGGTTCTAGGGAAAGTTCAGCAAGGCAGAAGGGAAGTGCTGAGACAACATTCTAGGCAGAAGAGCCCCATGTCTCTCAGGAAGGGGCCTGCCTAGTATCCCTGCCATGTCCCATCATGGGCGGGGAGAAGCCCATGGAAAGGGAGCCTCAGCACAGGCCAGGATGGATTCAGAGCGTGGAGTGGCAGCTGGTGCCCTGAGCCAGATGTGCTCCCAGCGGGAGGCACTTTCTCACAACTGCTGTGTAGACCTGGGTCCACGCTGTTTCATGAGCAAAAGCCGTGTGGGTGCTGCCTGGCACATATGCAGAGCAAGTGCCACATGATACGGTGGAAGGTGCCCTGGAATTGGCATCAATGTCCCAGGTCATGTCCCTGATCTGTCGCTTATTATTAGTTCATGATCTTAGGTGAGTCACTAAACCTCTCAGAGCCTTGGTTTCTTGATCTTAAAATAATACCTGTCTTACAGCATGGTTGTAGAATGAAACTAGCTCTTGTGATAAGGAGTGCTTTGTATAATGTTGACACAAATGCATATGTTGTAACCAAATCAACAAAGCACAACTGTTAAAGACCAATGACAGGAGCTCTGGAATTTTGCTATAAGCAGTCTGTGGCAATGATAGAGATTTGTCTGTCTCTGTGGTTATACGTGCACGAAACTGCACACCATGCCAGTATACAAATTCTACAGGGTCTCAGTCACTTAGCAGATGTCAGTTGTCTTGACTGTTCTGGGCAGGTATTTATAAAAATAAAAAAACAAAAAGCGTTTCAGAAAAGCCTATTTTTTTTAAACAAAAGATGGCTGGCTATTCTGCAGCTGCTGAATAATTCAAAGTCAGCAGTAATTCATAGTGAGTCAGCAGTAGCTTCTTACTGCTTCCCACTGCTTTTTTTCCTTTTCTGCCTCTAAGATGAGGAAGATACTGGTGATGAAAGGGTTGAGGTGTTTTAATTCCCGGAAGTCCCTTGGGTGTGTGTGTGTGTGTGTGTGTGTGTGTGTGTGTGTGTGTGTGTGTTTTCTTTTGAGATGGAGTCTCTCTCTGTTACCCAGACTGGAGTGCAGTGGTGCGATCTCGGCTCACCACAACCTCCACCCCCAGGGTTCAAGCAATTCTCCTGCCTCAGCCTCCCGAGTAGCTGGGATTACAGGCACGTGCCACCACACCCGGCTAATTTTGTATTTTTAGTAGAGATGGGGTTTCTCCACGTTGGCCAGGCTGGTCTTGAACTCCTGACTTCAAGTGATCCACCCGCCTCGGCCTCCCAAAGTACTGGGATTACAGGCGCGAGCCACTGCGCCTGGCCCCTTGGGTTTTATGTTAGGGAAATATTGAGATCTGAAGGGCTGTGGAGCAACCTGTTAGCAATGATGGATGAGCTCACAGGCCCAGGCAGTGGCTCCAAGGCCTCAGCCAGAGACTCAGATCCTAGCACAGATTCACTCATTTTGTCAACGATTCTAGGGGATGGGGAGACGGGAGCTGGAAAAATAAGCTAGAAAGACTTCATGGGTTTCTTTCTAAATAGATGAAGGTTTCAGAACAAGGTAAATTTTATGCAGGAAAAACAGGTGGCAGTAGATGATCTAGTGTTAGAATCTCAGCATGGCCCTGGGGCTGTGAGCAAGTGAAATTAGACGAGGAGTGGTGGGAACTGGTAGCCAAGGTTGGAGGCCGAACCAGAGTTGAGTGATTCACACCATTAACAATGACTGACTGTGAAGAAACAGACCACCCCACCTGAGGACAGCCCCGAAGGAAGACGTGCTTTTACCACCACCCAAGGATGAAAGGCAGTGATTTCTCCTTCAAAGCCAGCCCCAGAGCTGTGGCTCTCCTCACCAGTTTTCCTTTCCTTCTGGCCATGCGACCTCTTCTGCTCCATGGCCAGTTCAGAGGACACGTGACTCCTGCAGGAGGGGACAAACCAGTCACCATGCAGAAGCCTGCCTAAACCGGGGCTTCTGACGCCGTGGGCCTCAGACTACCCACATCAACGCCAGGTGGGCAGCTTGTTAAGGAGTCAACTGCATCCGCCCACCCAGATCTGCCCATTCAGAATGTCTGGAAGGGGACTCCAGAACCTGCATGCCCCTCCCCCATCTTCCTCAAGGGATTCTTTTGCACAGAAAAATGTAAGAATCACTGGGCACAGTCACTCGCACCTGTAGTCCCAGCACTTTGGGAGGCCGAGGCAGGCAGATCACCTGAGGTCAGGGGTTCGAGACCAGCCTGGCCTACATGATGAAACCCTGTCTCTACTAAAAATGTAAAAATCAGCCAGCGTGGTGGTGCGTGCCTGTAATCCCAGCTACTACGGAGGCTGAGGCAGGAGGATCGCTTGAACTCGGGAGGCAAAGGTTGCAGTGAGCTGAGATCACTCTAGCCTGGGCAACAAGAGCAAAACTCTGTCTCAAAAAAAAAAAAAAAGTTGCCAGATCAAAAATCCTGTGACTTCAGAATCCCAATTTGAGAAAAATGATCTTATTTCTCAGTAATTTATAGTATTAAAGGTTTAATCTTCTTTCTCCCCTGTGAGTATTTTCTCTCCGTCTTTAAGTCCCAACAAATTATTTATAAAATAAACGTATGGCCTGGGTGCAGTGGCCCACACCTGTAATCCCAGCACTTTGGGAGGCTGAGGCGGGTGGATCACCTAAGGTCAGGAGTTTGAGACCAGCCTGGCCAACATGGAGAAACCCCGTCTCTACTAAAAATACAAAAATTAGCTGGGTGTGGTGGCGGGCACCTGTAGTCCCAGCTACTCGGGAGGCTGAGGCAGGAAAATTGCTTGAACCCTGGAGGTGGAGGTTACAGTGAGCCGAGACTGTGCCATTGCACTCCAGCCTGGGGGACAAGAGCAAGACTTTGTCTCAAAATAATAATAATAATAATAATGTGTGAAGTTTGTTATGTGCAAGAACCTATGTTTTGCGTGGAGGAAAAATACATGAGGCGGCCTGCCCTTAAGGTGCTTCTAGGCTAGAAGAGGAGGAGCTGAAAAGGTGTGGAACCAACTTTGCCACAAGGCAGAGGGCGCTCCCAGGACTGATAATCCAGGAAGCTTCCCTTCCGGGTCAGTTGCTAAATATCCTAAATATCAATCCTGGCAATAAGTACTGTATAAATGACAGAATCAAAGGTCTCCAAGATTTTCGAGGAGGGAGACAGGAAAACTGGCGGGGGCAGTGAGAGAAGCTTCAGAGAGGAAGTGGCATTTGAGAGAGGGCTTTAAGGACAAGTCGTATTTCAATGGGCAGAAAACATTCTGGAAGAGATGGCATGAGGAAGGCATATTAGGGGGAAACGCAAAGTGTATTGCAGAACAGGGGGAAGTTCATTTTGGCGTGAGTGGAGAGGGCTTTCACGGGAAAGCTGGGATGGTGTATCAGTTATCAGTTGCTGCATAATACACCACTCCAAAATCTAAAGGCTTAAAGCAACAACAGTCATTGCTTTTGCTCGTGAGTCTACAGCTTGTCTATGTTCCCCCCTGTGTCAGCTTAATGGGACCTGGAGAGACCACTGTCAAATGGGCTCCCTCGCATGACTGGAAGGTCGGAGGTAGCTGTCTGTTCTTTGTGTGGGCTTCTCTATGGTTTGAATTTCCTTACAGCAGTTCGATTTCAAGAGAGCCAGGTGAACGCTGTAGCCATTTATAACGTAGCTTTTGGAGTCACAGTATCACTTCTGCTGCGGTCACAAGATGATATCCAAATTCAAACACAGGGAGCAAAGAGCCTGCCTCTCAGTGGAGGAGTGTCAAAGTTATCATAAGAAGAGAATGTGGGAAGGGAGATATTGTCATAGCCAATGCTGGAAAATACATGTAAAACTCTAATGCATGAAATACACAAAAACTCTAATCAGGCATTAAGTAATAATATCATTTTTTTTAAAAAAAAAACACAAATTTCATTATATATCAAAATAACCTTTCAAATAGGCAAAGCAAATATTATTTGTATTTTGCAAATAAGGGAACACAACTCAGAGTTGGAGTAGAAAGGCGGATTTGCAGTGAATTTAATGAAGTTTTCACTTTCAGAGCCCCTCATGAGCACTGACACCTTCTTCCGAGCCCCAGAAGGGACCCAGAATTGTGTTCACATGGTCATATGTTTCGTAAATGTTCAGAGGTGAAGTATCTTTACTACAACTAGTTAAATCTGCTGTGCCTTCACTTCAGCCTCCCCTCCATCACATTTCCCCTTGCATCAGGTGTTACTGGGCATTTTAGAGACCCAATTAAGGGGAAATTGAGTTATAGATACATTTAGTTTTGGTGGAGTAGGTTATAATGATGTGGTTTCCAGTAACTTCAACATATGGTTAAGTTATTATTGGGCACCCCAGTGAGGAAATGACTTCCAGGAATACGCCTATGGCTTACTGACTAACTCAAACATTACCGTGATACTAAAGTCCAGAACCAGAGGTCATACTGTGGTACGACTGTATCTTCTAGTACCCAGAATTCTCATGTAAATGTATGGGTAGTGGAGAAAAACAAGGTTTGAAAAGTACACCACCAGAAGCTAGTCTGTAGAATTCTTCCAATCAGACATAAAATTACAAGGACAATACCTTTGTGTATAGTTCTGGCTTTTAAAATCTTTTGAATGTTTCACATATTCAAAGAACAAACAAGATGAATAAGGTATGGCAAGGTTACAGGATTAAGAGCAATGTACAAATATTAATTGTATTGTATACAGTAGCAATGAGCAAACCAAAAATGAAATTAAGAAAGTAATTTCACTTAAGATAAAAAGACTAAAATACTTAGAATTAAATTTAACAAATAAGTACAAAACTTATGCTGTGAAAACTACAAAGCTTTGTTGAAATAAATCAAAGAAGAAACCAAATAAATGTAAAAACAGTCTATGTTCATGGATTGGAAGATTTAATATTCTCGAGATGTCAGTATTAACATAACAAGATGTATGTTATACTTTAGTTTTTAAAAAATGGACAAAAATGTGGTGGGATAGTTGAATGTGATTCATCCTTCCCAGGCCCACATGACCCGAACACTATGATGCATTACAATGGCAGGGAGAGGAATTTTGGATTCAACCTGACCTGAATTGGAACCCTGGCTTTATTATTTACTAATGTATGCCTTTCCTCATTTTTTCTTGATGTTACCAGTTCTGATTTTCTTCATTTGCTCAATAAGGATAACAAATAGCAACTCCTCAGGGTTGCTGTGGGGATCAGATGTGATGTAAGTAAAGGGCTGGCACTACTGGTTTCCTAAACCCAACTCCCTTCCTTCTTGCCCACGTCCCATGCAGGTATTGGAAAACCCAAGAGTTGACTCTCCAGGCCAGCCTCACACCTAAGAACGCCGTGGGAAATGAGATACCATCTCACACCAGTTAGAACGGCAATCATTAAAAAGTCAGGAAACAATCGGTGCTGGAGAGGATGTGGAGAAATAGGAACACTTTTACACTGTTGGTGGGACTGTAAACTAGTTCAACCATTGTGGAAGGCAGTGTGGCGATTCCTCCAGGATCTAGAACTAGAAATACCATTTGACCCAGCCATCCCATTACTGGGTATATACCCAAAGGATTATAAATCATGCTGCTATAAAGACAATGCACACGTATGTTTATTGCGGCACTATTCACAATAGCAAAGACTTGGAACCAACCCAAATGTCCATCAGTGACAGACTGGATAAAGAAAACGTGGCACATATACACCATGGAATACTGTGCAGCCATAAAAAACGATGAGTTCGTGTCCTTTGTAGGGACATGGATGAAGCTGGAAACCATCATTCTCAGCAAACTATTGCAAGAACAGAAAACCAAACGCCGCATGTTCTCACTCATAGGTGGGAATTGAACAATGAGAACACTTGGGCACAGGACGGGGAACATCACACACCGGAGGCTGTTGTGGAGTGGGGGGAGGTGGGGAGGGATAGCATTAGGAGATATACTTAATATAAATGACGAGTTAATGGGTGCAGCACACGAACTTGGCACATGCATACATATGTAACAAACCTGCATGTTGTGCACATGTACCCTAGAACTTACAGTATAATTAAAAAAAAAAAAAAGAATGCCATGGGATGCAGTTACAGACAGTGAGAAATCTGCTGGGGATGCCTGGAAAAAGGCCATACCTGGCAGGGGCCACTCCATGGCCTTCTTGCTGCCTTGAATTTGGATATGAGCCTGGGTGGCAGCAGCCGTCTTGTAACTGAGAGGTGGCAAGCAGGAAGAAGAGGCTAAGAGAATAGAGACACTGTTGAGCTGCTGAAGCACAGCAAGCGGCCACTTCTCCATACTTCTTGCTATTTGACTTGCTAGTGCAAGTTACTTTTCTGGTCAGAGCATTCATAACTGAAATACGCTTTAAAGTATGACTACTATTATTAAATGCAGCATAAGCTTTCCATAGCTGCTACATAATCACAGCCCCTGCTGTGTCAGACTGACCAGCGGCCAACTAAACATGACAGCAAGTACTGTCGCCAGCCTCTGACTTCTTGTACTTGTGGAGTTCGTTTAAATCTAAATTCAGGACTCACCTTGTTAAATTTTATCTCCTTAGCTTTTCCCCTTCTTTTCAGAGAGTTGCAATTCAAATTAGCATTTTAACCTCAATTGACATACGGCTGTGGACCAGTCAGGAATCATTGAATCATCCCCCACTTTGGAAAGCATAAGAGCCTGTAATTGCATTTTATATCAACTCTCTCCTATCCCCTCCCCGTCACCTGCGTCAACATCTCTTTTCTCTCAGAAAGACTTCATCTTATTTGAGGTGATATTTGAGTCCACAGTTCCTTTTAGGGTCCTGGGGACCTTTTTGGTGGTAGGGTGGAGAGTGTGCACCACAGAGACTAGTCGCCAAGAGTCACTGCAGTTACGCCCATGTATCCTGCGCTGGTGAAATGCAAATCTCTGCTTGGCTGCAGAGTCTCCCAGTGAGACCAGCAAGGGTGCTTCGAAGTCAGTGTTGAAACCCCAGAAGAGCAGGAAATGATGCTGTTCCTGCCCAAAGGCGGAATGAAATGCAAGGGAAGGAGAACAACATTATGGTAAGTATTAAGAAAGAGGCTGTTTATGGGAACTCTCTGAAAGACTGGAATTCAGAGCCACTGCCAATTAAGAAAGTTAATGATGACTGCGGCGGGTTTGCAGAAAATGAAAGGAAAGTGAGGCTATTTAATTGCCACCATAATAGAAGAACTTGTAGAAAATAGGCATAAGATCACAATCATTATTAACTCATAAAAAATTTATAGGGTGCCATTTTTAATATGACACTGTGCAGGGATACTGCAGTCTAGCATTACCTCCAGTTTAGACAGGCTGAATTACATACAGTTTCTCATCTGTATAAGATAAGGTGATATAAATTGAAGCTGATGGGACTAGTTTATTGGATAAAACCAACAACAGAAGGGAAATAAATAACTGTTTATACAACGTGGTAACTATCTACATTGTTCATTAGCAGACAATGTTTGTAACTGGAGATGAAATGCATTAAGCATGTTTGGGAAAGTAATAAATGGGATGTAACCATGGAAGTCCTATGCTTAACCGGGGTTGGTGGGGGGGGAGGGGCGTGGGGATTTAGAGAACTTCAACTAGACAGGCTTTGTGGAGAAAGTGTGTGTCTAAGAATTACTTGCAAGGTGGGCTGAGTCAGGGAGTTTGTTCCTGGTGCATGCTCCAAGACATGTTTGATAACAGTTGAGTACAACTCATGACAGAATTACACAACCCCAAGATACAGTTGGGTAGTTGGGTAACAGTTGAGTATCATCATAATGGAAGAGATGAAGAGACTTTTTGAATGTGTTTGAGAGGAGTGAAATGAATCCTACAATGATAATAATAATAACTGCTATTATGTTTTCAGACACGTGTTAAACCAGAAAAAATAAATCAGGTGAAAGAATCTTCATTCCTGGCGACACCTTAGAAGAAGAAACAGACAATCTTGGATGGATTTGTTAAAGATCAGAGGATCCATAATGTCATCCAAAATGGTGGGATTGGGGGCAAACAGATCAAGTTGATGAGTGGGGTAGCAACAGTGAGACCTGAAAGAGAAAGCAAGAGTTAACAGAACCCAGACTAAGTGCAGGATTAACCTGCACCGTAAGAGGGTGCAGGCTCAGGGACCAGTCCATGAAGAGTTGTGCCATAGTAAGGGGTAGGGATGAACTGAAGCTCGCTTAGGATTATCAGCAGTATTGGCCTCTCCAAGAACTAAAAATAACCTCCTTCTTTGTCTTGCTATTACTTCAAGCCACAGCAGAGTTCTCTCTGTATACTTACACCTCAGATGAATGGGCAGTGCATGTGGCTGTGGCCAGTGTCTTTTATTCCTACCTGGTTCCTCCCAGTCTGTGTTCCACATTGTCACTGCCCCAACTGCAGAAGCCTTTTCCTAGTCCTCAATCTGTTCTCCCCACAGCACGCCTGGGCACAGTAGACCTTGCTCGCCCTTTGAGGAACCCCTTTGTGTTACCTGACTGCTGTGGTCTACGTGACCATCTTACCTCTTCCTCTGCATTTTCCTTGTGTCTGTCACTGACTCTCTCCCGTGTCTCGCTCCCCAACTGTGGACATCCCAGATGTGTCAATCCTCATTCTCCGATCTTCTCTCTTTATACTAGACTCTAATTCACCTGTATTCATCTGTATTTCCAGAGTCAAGTTTGATTGTGTATATATAACCAAATGGCATATATCTCTGCCTATCTGTCATCTGTCTATCTTTCTGTCTATCTATCTATCTATGCCACCTCATTTCATGTCTTCAGGAAATATCTGTTAGCTGTTTTTCTCCAGATTATCATCCTTAAGCACTGTTGCAGCAGCAGTGGTGGTGGTGGTAGTAGTAGTAACAGCAACAACATCTATCATATAGTAAATGCTAACTATATCTCAGGTACTTTAGTAAAATCTCATTTAAACCTTTCAATGCTATAGATTGATGTTGCTGTTGAACACATTTTACAGAGGAGGAAACAGAATCTCAGCAGGTTTAACTGCAGTTCCCAGTCACACAGCTAACACAGAACATGGCCTTGAACTCAGATGGTGTCTGACTAAAGTTTGCCGTTCTATTGCTGTGCTAAAACACCTGTGGCAGTCCCTGTTGCTTACCAGCTGAGGCCCAGCATCCTCACTGACCATCCCGGATCTCCGTAACATAGCTCCACCGATCTGCCCCAGTGACTGCCTTCTGCTCCCAGAGCGGCACCTCCTTAACCACCTTCACCTTCCTACACGGTGAGTGAAGTACAGACATGAAATCCTGATTCTGCCATTTAGTACCTCTCTAAAACTGACGTCTTGTATTTGTAAAATACCCACCTCATAATCTCAGGGTTGCTGTGAGCATCAGATACAATGAATGCAAAGGGCCCAGCATGGTGCAAGGGTCAGGACAGGTGCATAACGAACAGGACCCACTGAGTCTGTTACTCGTATTTCTGCTCCTGTGCCTTTGTTCGTGTTATTCTCTGCATATGAAACATTTGTACTTCCTATTGCTCTAGCCTGACAGTGCTTAGGGGTTAAATTCCATCTTTACTAAATGTTTCCTTGGCTGTAGCACACATTGATCTCTCCCCTCTGCAATTCTGAATGCACTTTCTGTCTTTCTGTATACACCAGGTGACTGCTGTCATCTATTGTCTTATTCTTGAATGGCTTCATGTAAGTGAGCCTCATAAGTTACTGGAAGTTACTGGTGAGCTTGATTGTATTTCTTCTGTTCTCTCAAAGCTACTGGCACAGTGTACCAAAGTGATTTGTTCATTGATTGATAGAGAAATATAAACATTGGGACAAATGAGAGAGAAAAAAGGGCAAATTGGACATTATCTTGTTTGATTTCAGTTGGCAGTTGATGATTTGTGTTCAAATTACCCTGCAGAGGCTTGAACCAGGAGGGGAGGTTCAGAAAACAGATGGTGGGAAAGAGACACAGATCTCTGTATTATGGAGCTTTGACTTTAAAATTATTTCTCTTAAAGAAGAGATAGACCCAAAAGGAAATGATCTGAGATAAATTTCCAGGAACAGTAGTGAAGGAGGCTCCTGAAGACCGAGGTACCACTGGATATGAAGAGGCAGTGGGCTGGGAATCATGAGAGGAGACCCAGGCAGTCATGCCTGTAAGTTACGGAAGTGAAAACAGGAAGCACATTTCAACAGAAAAACCATACCTTACATTAAAGAAGTGAGATTGTGTCTGTCACAAGAGCGAGCGGGAAAGCCTGCAATAGCTCAGGGATCCAGTGAATTAGGTCATGGGAAGCCGGGGTCCTCTTTTGCTAGCTGCTAATGAAAGGAATTAGATAACCATGTTATTTTGAAAGAAAACAGATTATGTTTATTGATGATCTAAAAGAAGCGAAAAGGGCTAGGTAAAGATGCCATGTTTTGGATTCTGATGTTGAGTCACACCAGGGTGTCCATTCTCCTGTATTCACGAAATGCCCAAATAGAGAGAGGTCTTGCCAGGCCCATAAACTCGCCACTGTGGGTGAACAGCAAAGGTACATTGAAAGGAAGCGTGTGTGTTTGTGGCTTTGAGCCTTTTTTCCTATTCCACTGAAGGTTAGGAAATTATAGGTTATATTATTTGAAATGAATACAGAGTAAATGGTAGGAGGGTTGTAAATCACCTGTGAAGTGCCGTCTTTGACCATGCCATATAGCAAGGCTACCCAGAACACTCCAGCCTCTAATTTGTTCAACTTAAAGAGTAAGAGGGATATGTCAGTCAGGGCCTGCTAACTGCTGTATCAGACAATCCCAGATCCTTAATGACTTACCTCACGGTCATCAGAGGTTAGACAAGTAGTCTTCCACACGATGATTCAGAGACACTGCTCCTTTCCTGCAGTTCTCCAGTCTTCAGCACAGGGTCTCAAGATCATCTAGCATCATCCAGTCAGCAAATGTCAGAAGGAAAGACAGCTTCCTTAGTCCCTAAGAGACAGCATCTCATTTTCACTACATTCCACTGGTAAGAACTACTCACATAGCCCCACCTAGATGCAGTGGTGACTGGAAAGTTAATTTGATTGTGTTTCCAGGAAAAAGAGATAGGTTTGGTGAGTCAGTCTCTCTAGAGGAAAATACGGAATTGGGTTGGATTAAAAAAAAATCCAGGCTGGGCATGGTGGCTTACGCCTATAATCCCAGCACTTTGGGAGGCCAAGGCAGGTGGATCACCAGAGGTCAGGAGTTCAAGACTAGCGTAGCCAACATGGTGAAACTCTGTCTCAATTAAAAATTAAAAAAAAATCAATTAGCCGGGTGTGGTCGTGGGCGCCTATAATACCAGCTACTCAGCAGACTGAGGCAGGAGAATAGCTTGAACCCGGGAGGCGGAGGTTGCAGTGAGGTGAGATTGTACCACTGCACTCCAGCCTGGGTGACAGAGCTAGATGCAATCTCAAAGAAAAAAAAAAAAATCCAGGTAATGAATGATTTATATATTTCTATCAAGCAATATGCCTATAAACATGGAATGATTTAATTTTCAGTTTCAAATACATGTTTTGGGTTGTGAAGACTCAAAAAGCTTGTGGGTCTCTTTGTTTTTATAAAAGTATATGAGTAAACGAGGATTGCAGAAGTTTACTTGCTGAATGAATGCATTAGTAAATTAATGACACTTTCGCCTGTACTGAAACAAGAGTATAAGGTCATGACTCATGGTCATGTGGGAGGAAATAATTCGCTTATCAAGAAGCAAAGACATTTTAAACATCTAAAAAGCAGAAATGAGAAAGGAAGCATGAAAAATAATCATTTGACCAACAGTTACAGTCTCTACTGAGAGACAGAAAGTACAGGGCATTGACATAGTTTAAATCCAGTGACTTATGTGTTTCCTAATAGAATCAGAGTGATATTGCATTTTAAAGGTTATTTTTATTATTTCATGTCTCCAAACCATTTTCAGAGGGAAATTATCATGGTTGTCACAACAGTAGCTTAGTACACAAAGTTGATGATATTTTACAAAAGTGTCAAAAGTGGATTTTAAAGTTAAAAACAAAAAGGGCTGGGTGCAGTGGCTCTTGCCTGTAATCCCAGCACTTTGGGAGGCTGAGTCGGGCAGATCACCTGAGGTCAGAAGTTCGAGACCAGCCTGGACAACATGGTGAAACCCCATCTCTGCTAAAAATACAAAAATTATCCAGGTGTGGTGGTGCACACCTGTAATTCCAGCTACTCTGGAGGCTGAGGCAGGGGAATCACTTGAACCCGGGAGGCAGAGGTTGCAGTGAACTGAGATTGCACCACTGCACTCCAGCCTGGGTGACAGAGGGAGACTCCATCACAAAAATAAAAAAACAATAAATAAGATTTTTAAAAGATCAGTATGATATAGCTTACATGAATAGAAAAGATGATTCTCGAACAATAGCATGAGGCATATGAGTTGAAAATAAAGACTAGAGGTCTTCACCTACAGCAGAGAAAATCCACACAGTTTTAAGATGTCATATATTTAATGCTCTGGGTTTTTTTGTTTTTTGTTTTGTTTTGTTTTGTTTTTTTGATGCAGTCTTGCTCTGTCATCCAGGCTGGAGTGCAGTGGCGCAATTTTGGCTCACTGCAACCTCCGCCTCCTGGGTTCAAGCAATTCTCTACCTCCTGAGTAGCCGAGATTACAGGCATCCACCACCACATCCGGTTTCACCATCTTGGCCAGGCCAGTCTTGAACTCCTCACCTCGTGATTCACCTCCCTCGGTCTCCCAAAGAGCTGGAATTACAGGAATGAGCCACCATGCCCAGCCTAATGCTCATTCTAGCTAGAAGGAATTAAAGCCTCAGAGCAGTAAAATGATTTGCTGCATGTCACAGTTGCAGTAAACTGTTCAAGTCCACTCTAAAAACAGATATTAGCAATCCTAGGGTTTGTCAAATCCCAGGCTCCTTGGGTAACAAAACATTCTAGGTTCTTTGACAAAATGGGTGATGGGAAGTAAGGAGGAGGGCCTAGTTTCTGAAGCTGCAGGTCAAGAAAGGAGCTTGCCCTCAGGCCGGCAAGGCCTAGGAGTGGGGGATGCAGGCGGCCTTCAAGTGCCTGGGAGTCGAGAGGAAGCGCTGCTATCCCCTGAAATCTGTTTATGGCAGGAACTGACACTGTGGGTCGGTTCAAGTCCCCAAAATGGGGCCAGGCTGGGGGCTGAGGACACAGATGCAAGGCCCCTCACTGGCAGTCATGACCAGGCCACAGAGCCCGGGTCAGGGCTGCTGGCTTATTCTCAAGCCCCACCGGGATGTGAAGAGGGGTGCAGAGACTCACGTTTGCACCCACGGAGCCCGGGACTGGGGTGTTAGAAGTGGGGTAGATTTAGTGGACACAGCAGATTAAGTGCACGTGAAGAGCACCCCAGCAGCTCTGCGTCTTCCAAAGGTCCCAGCTGGTCCTCTGAAGACGGGGGATCACAACTCGACATCGTCACCTTGGGGTTGTAGACCCAGGCAAGTTGTTTGTTCTCATGACAGTGCAGTTCCTTTCTTTGAAAGAGGGGAATAAGACAGCTGATAAGTAGGCTGGACCTCAGTGAGCTCACCATGTGCAAAGTTCACACCTGGAGCAGGTGGTGGAGTTGCTGGAGGCTCAAAGGCTCTGAGGCACACGGAAGTGGGTTCAAGGCAAGAGGCGGCAGGGCAAGAGTAGCTGTCACACTTTCCAGTCACCTCCTCTCTGGCACCAGCAACCCATTCTTCTGGAGTTTTCCTCACAGTTCAATTACACATTTTCTCCCCATATGATAAAGTGTTGGGTTAGACCAAGGCCTTTAAGAAAGGGCTAACTACCTAGATAATATCATAACCTCTATCTATGTTACTAACAGTCAACATTATTGAATCTTTCATCAGTTGCCAGGTTCAATGATTTGTGTTCTTTTTTTAATCTTCATTACCCCTCCTGAAGTGACCCCACAACCTGGTGTCTACGACTAGCCCCAATTTACAAGTGGGGACACTGAGGCACACAGAGGTTACAACCACCAAGTGGTGGAATCAGGACTTGAACGCAGGAAGCCTGAGCCTTATAACCTCCAAACTACATAGCCTTCCTTAGAGGAAACGACTGGATCATGAACAAGTCAGAATAGAGAGTAGAGAATAAATTTTCCATGGAAGAGCTGATAATTGGAGATTTTGGGGACAGGGAGATAAAAAGAATTGAAACAGAGAAGAAAAATCCATTTTTGTGGGGAAAAATATAGAAAGTAAGATTTGTCTTGGAATGAGATTAAAATGAAACTATCAATGCTGGTTTTATTCATTCATCATATACTCATACATTAAACATCCATTCATTAGCTAAAATTAAACATGCTATCAGCCTTGAGGGGACTCACAGTCCAAAAACCAGATGTTCATTCACTTCAAAGTCTAGTTCAATGATGAGAGAGGTTTCTGACAGAGAGGGAGTGGAAGTTACTGCCTAAAATAGATCCCTAGGCCAAGGGATGCAGAAGAATAACAGTAGCCAAAGATGCCAGGGATCATCGTGTGGATCTCTTTCATCTCTGACAGCACGGGGCGCAGGCTGCCAGAGATGAGAGAGAGCTGCGGGGTCTGAGGGATTCCTCCTATCTCCGCACTGAGGAGGTGGGGCGCGGGGCGGTGTCTCTTTGCAGCCATGATCAAGGAAGCAGAATTTCATTCATCTGGGTCAAACTGCCTCCCCTAATATCAGCCAAGATCAGACAAGAATGAACAAAAACTTAGGGTCAATTAGTTGGGGGTGGAGAGGAAATGTAGAAATGAGGCCACTGGGGACTTTTTGTATTGCAAAGCCCTGAAATTCTCGGTTTTGCTATGTTGCAAGAGGAGCCCCAAATTAGCAATGATTTCTTGGAGGAAAGGTGCTGAGGCCTTTCATTTATTAACCTCTGCCTGATATTTTCAGATAACTTTTCCAGTCTCTAGAAGGGTGATAGCCTGGTATAAGCAGAGGAGGGGTCAAGACAATTATTCAAGAGCTATTGCAGGACTATTGTTAAAAGAACAAAAATCCCAGCACCAAAAAAAGCAGCTCTGGATCTTTTGAACACTGATGTAAACGACTACTGGGTGGAGCGAGGGGGGTTGACAGATCACTGGAATTCGGGTGCCTCTGGAAGCCAGAAAGCTCAAAGCATAGCTGGGAGACAGCAGGATGGCAGACTGAGCAGGCGCCACTCTCTTGCTCCGTAAGTTCTGATCCTCCTGCCTCCCTCCCTCATCATCATCGGACCTGGTCCTCTCTGTATTGATGAGGTGTGTACTCACAGCATAAGCCCAGGAGGAAGAGGAAAATTAACAATTATCTCAGGCCAACTTTGATCTCATAACTGCCTCACTTCTTCCATTTATATTTTCCCCATACATAAAAATACAATGCCCATTGGAAAGATTGGGAAAATATAGAAAGGGGCAAAAACGAAAGAATCTTCTTACAACCCCAGTGTCCGTTACCCCCTCCACTAGAGCAAGGGGAATTTTGTTTTGTTTATCAAGCTCTGTCCCTAGAATGAGAAGAGTAACTGGCACAAGCAGGGGCTCAATAGAATTAGCTTTTTTCAATGAATCAATGAATAGTCTGAGATGACACCTTAATATCTCACTACACATTGTCCTATGTCTCAGAGCATGTGTTTTAATAAAAATCATGCATACAGTTTTTTCTACGCATTTTCTATTGTGGTAAAATATTCTTAACACAAAAGTTACCATTTTAGCCACTTTCAAGTGTATAATTCAGTGGCAGTTTCTTCACAAGGTTGGGCAACCATTACCACTATCCATTTCCAGAACTTTTTCTGGAAAAATAAACTGAAACTCTGTACCCACCAAAACTGAAACTCTGTACCCACCAAAGAATAATTCTCCATTCCTGCTTCCCCCCAGCCCCTGATAACCTCTATTCTACTTGCTGTCTCTAATAATTTGCCTATTCTAGGTAACTCCTGTAAGTGGAATCGTAGAGTATTTGTCTTTTGTGTCTGGCCTATTTCACTTAGATAATGTTCTCAGGGTTTACTCAAGTTGTCACATGTAGTGCTATTTAATTTCTTTTAAAGGCTAAAGAATGGCTGGACTTGGTAGTTCATGCCTGTAATCTCAGCACTTTGGGAGGCCGAGGCAGCTGGATCGTCTGAGGTCAGGAGATCGAGACCAATCTGGTCAACATGGCGAAACCCCGTCTCTACCAATAATACAAAAATTAGCCAGGCATGGTGGTGCGTGTCTATAGTCCCAGCTACTCGGGAGGCCGAGGCAAGGAGAATCCCTTGAACCCAGGAAGCAGAAGTTGCAGTGAGCCGAGATCACACCACTGCACTCCAACCTGGGCGACAAGAGCGACACTCTTCTGGGGTAACGCCTTCTGGGGTAACGACACTCTTCTGGGGTTACTTGACCTTCTTCTGGGGTAACGCCTTCTATTTATGGTCCTTTTAATTTTCCCATAAACTTTAGAGTCACCTGGTCGACTGCCACAAAAAATAAACCTGAAACTTCTTTTGTTTTTGTTTCTTTTAAGATGGAGTCTTGCACTGTCGCCCAGGTTGGAGTGCCATGGCATGATTTTGGCTCACTGCAACTTCGCCTCTCAGGTTCAAGTGATTCACCTGCTTCAGCCTCCAGAGTAGCTGGGATTACAGGTGCATGCCGCCATGCCCAGCTAATTTTTGTATTTTTAGTAGAGGCAGGGTTTCACCATGTCAGCCAGGCTGGTCTCGAACTCCTGACCTCAAGTGATCCACCTGCCTCGGCCTCCCAAAGTGCTGCGATTACAGATGTGAGCCCCTGTGCCCCGCCTGGAACTTCTTCTTTTGAGTCTATAGATTAATTCATGGAGACTGACATATTCTATATCACAGTGTAGAAGCTACTAACCCATGAACATGATATAACTTTTCACTTATTATGTTTTAAAATTTCTCTTAATAATATTTTTACAGTTTTACTGAAGGTGTCTTACATGTCTTTATTTAGGTTTATTTTTACATTGTTGATGATAAGCTTAATGCTATTATAAAAGGTATAATTGTTTTTTTATATTTTTGTTTCTTGTTGTGACAAAAATATAGAATTGATTTTTGCATCTGTATATCCAGCAACCTTGGTAAACTTAAATTTAGTAGTTCATCTGTAGATTCTTCGGGATTTTTTTTTCTTCTTCTTCTTCTTTTTTTTTTTTCCAGACAGGGTCTCCTTCTGTCACCCAGGCTGGGTGTGGCATGACTGTACAGTGGCATGATCATGGCTCACTACAACCTCAGGTGATCCTCCTGCCTCAGCCTCTCGAGTAGCTGAGCTACAAGCATGTCACCATGCCTGGTGGTTTTTTTGTTTTTGTTTTTTCTAATTTTCTGTAAAGATAGGGGTCTCCCTATGTTGCCCAGGCTGGTCTTGAAATCCTAAGCTCAAGAGATCCTCCTGCCTCAGCCTCCCAAAGTGCTGGGAATATAGACGTGAGCCACCATGCCAGTGGATTTTCTATGTACATCACTGAATTGCCTGTAAATTGGAACAGTTTTCGTCCTTGTGTTCACATTCTTAGGCTTGTTTTCTTTCTCTTGCTCATCAGATTGGCCAGGACACTATTGTCTATTCTCAATCTCAGAGGGAAAGTTTTTAACATTTAATCAAAATGTTTATGTAAGATTTTGTTGGTGCATTTTATCAGATTCAAGCAGTTCTATCTATATTTGCTAAGAGATCTGATCATGAATGTATATTGAATTTCATTAAATTCCTTTTCAGCATTTCTCTAGAAGGCAGTGTTATGTTTTCTCTTTGTTTCTGTTAATGAGATGAATTTTACATTTTCAAATATTTAAACTTTCTTACTCTTGAAATAAGTCAATTTGGTCACAATGCATTCACCTTTTTAGACATTGCTGTCTTAGTTTTGCAAGAATGACAACAACAAAAAAACCCATGGGCCAGGCATGACGGCTAGTTCTTTGAAAAGACTGGCAAAGTCCTAAATCCCTGGTGGGATGGATCAAGGAAAAGAGAGAAAGTTAATATATATATAATATATATTTTTAAAATTTGTTTTCTATTCCATTTAGTTCTCCTCTTTCATACTTCCTCTCTTTTACTATCTTTGAGTTTAACTTGATATTTTTCTAACTTTTTGAAACAGATGCTGGGATATTACATAATACATACAATACATACATCATTAAAACATATATATACGTAGGTTTTTATCCACAGCTCCTGTCTTATAACTCCCGTAGCTCCTGTTACAGTCTTGTAATAATGTTGGGGAACTTCAGGCCTCAGAAGCAGGACTCAGAAAACCAATTATCTCTCTTTTTCTGACCCTCTCCTGCCCTCCTTTCACTTGCTCAAGGCTGGGCTCAACTATTCCCCTACGTGACCGTGCGTCCTAAGACCCTCATTTCAGAAGGGCTCCTGCCCCACACCCTGGAAGAATGTATGCCGCACAAAGAGGCCAAGAAAAATCTCAACAGGCAGGCCTTGCTGGGTGTCCCCACTCAGTCTATTAGTATTGGATCAGACCGTTTTTGTCCAATCACATATCCGCATGGTTGTCAAGCATACCTGCCCAATGAAGTCTCCGTAAAAGGCCCAAGAGGATAGGGTAGGGAGAGCTTTAGTGCTGGCCAAGCACGTGGAGGCTCCTGCAGGAGGCGCACCCTGGAAAGACCTGGAAGCTCTGTGTCCCTTCCCCCACACCTTGCCCTATGCATCTTTTCTTCTGTGTGCTTTGTAATATTCTTTATATTAAACCGGTAAACTCAAGTGTTTTTCTGAGTTCTCTGAGCGCACATCAATCAAATTCAAAGTGGGGATTGTGGGAACACCAACTCGAAGCTCATTGGTCAGAAGCTCCTGAGGCCCAGACTTGCCACTGGTGTCTCAGGTGGGAGCAGTCTTGGGGACTTTGCTTCAGCCTGTGGGATCTGACACTCTCTCCGGGTAGATAATGCTGGAGGTGAATTGGAGGACACCCAGCTGGGGTGCTGGCTGCAGAATTGCTTGCTTTCTTGGTATTTGGGGAGAAACCCCCATATTTGATCACGGAAGTCTTCTGTGTTGATAGTTGTCGTACAGTGAAAGAATAGCAATAAAGCACTTTGAGTGTGTTTTTTCCACCCTCAGAGATGCTTACATTATTGTTTTTTCAGCCTTTTTTTTTTTTCTGTTGTGTGTACTATATGGGTATAAATTTTCTTCTGTGGCTTTAGCCACCCATTACCAATATTCTTTGTAATATTTTCATTTTCATTCTACTAAAATATGTTCCAATATACATTGCTTTTTCTTCTTTGATTTATGGATTATTTAAATAATAATTCTTAATTTCCACATATGGAGGGATCTTCAAATTATCTTCTTGTAATCTATTTATAATGTAATTCTCCTAGCCAGACAACAACCATTTTTATTTCAAGCCTTTGATATTTGTTGAGATTGCATTTAGAATCAGTATGTGGTAATTTTTATAAATACTCTGTGCTTTCAAACGAATGAATTCTGCAGCATTAGGTGAAATAGTCTTCATATGTCGGTAGATCAAGTTTGTTAATTGTGAAGTTCAAATCTATTTTTTGTCTTTAAAAATATGTATTTGAATTTTTAATTAATTAATTAATTTTTTGTGATAGGGTCTTGTTCTGTCACTCAGGCTGTGGTACAGTGGTGAGATCATAGCTCACTGCAGCCTTAAACTCCTGGGCTCAAGCAATCCTCCTGCCCTAGCCTCCCAAGCAGCTGAAACTACAGGTACATATCAGTGTGTCAAGCTAATTTTACTTTTTGTCTTGTCTCATAGCCCAGGCTGGTATCAAACTCCTGGGCTCAAGCAATCCTCCCACCTTGGCCTCCCGAAGTGCTGAGATTATAAGGTGTGAACCACCTTGCCTGGTTTTTGTTTTGTTTTTGTCTTCTTAATGAGAGAGTTATGTTAAAAGCTCCCACTATGATTGCAGAATTCTTCATTTCTTTCTGTCGTAAGGTTAATTTTTGTCTCACACATTCTGAGGCTATGTTGTTAGATGCACACATTTGAGTAATTATTATATCTTTCTGGTAAATTAGATTATAGATTATTAAGAAATATTCCTATATATCTCTAGTAATTATTTTTACCTTAAAGTCTACTTTCTCTTTTTTTTTTTTTTTGAGATGGAGTTTCGCTCTTATTGCCCAGGCTGGAGTGCGATGGCACGATCTTGGCTCACTGCAACCTCCGCCTCTTGGGTTCAACCGATTCTCCCGCTTCAGCCTCCCGAGTAGCTGGGACTACAGGCATGCACTACCATGCCCAGATAATTTTGTGTTTTTAGTAGAAGTGGGGTTTCTCCATGTTGGTCAGGCTGGTCTCGAGCTCCTAACCTGAGACGATCCGCCTGCCTCGGCCTCCCAAAGTGCTGCGATTCCAGGCGTGAGCCACCGCGCCCGGCCTTCTACTTTCTCTTATATTAATACAATAACCTTGGCTTTTTTGGGTTAATGTTTACATTATTTATTTTTTTCTCTTTCCTTACTTTCCATACTTCTGAGTTCTGTATCCTTATCTTTGTTGTGTGTCTTCTGCAAGCAGCATGTAGCTTTTTTCTTAATCGAGATAAACTACCTGGCCATTGCTTTCTACTATTCTATTGAGCTGAGTGGTATTCTACTGTGCTGATATTCCGCAATTTGTATATATATATATTCACCGTTTCAGGGACACTGGAAGTGCTGGGTCACATGGTAATGTATGCTTAGCTTTTTAGGAAACTATCACATTGCTTTCCAAAGTGACTCTGCCATGTGGTTTGCTTTGTATATATTTAAGCCTCCAAATATTTTATTATGATGATTTAAACCATCGATATTCACTTACAGTCCTTGTCTGATTACCTTTCGGTTTTCTCTTCATTCTTTTCTGCATCTCTGAGCTGCCATCTGGGATCACTTTCTTTCCGCCTGAAGATCTTTTGGTATTTTCATTAGTGCTGCTCTGCTACTGCTGAATTCTCTTCATTCTTGTTTATCTGAAAATGTATTTAACCAACATTTTAGAAGACATTTTGGATGAAACATAGATTACAATTATTTCCTTTTGGTAGTTTGAAGATATCATTCTGTTGTCTCCTGGCCTTATTGCTTCTGTTGGAATGTTAACTGTCGGTCTTATTGCTGCTAATTTGGAGCTTATTTTTCTTAGTTATTTCTAAGGCATTTTTGCCTTTGGTTTTCAGCATTTGTGTTACAGTGTGCAAAGGTGTCATTTTCTTTACATTTGCTTTCTTGGTTTTGTGGCGCTTCCTGAATCCAGTTTGATATCACCCACCCATTTTGGAAAATTCCCAACTGTTAACTTGGCAAATATACCTTCTGTCTAATTCTTTCTTTCTTCTCCTCTGAACACCAAGTTACTCATATTTTAAAACTTTTTACTGTATCCTTTGTTTCTTAGCCTCTTTTCTGCATTTGTTATTAGGTTTTTTAAATCTCTCTGTGCTTTTATTTTGGATATTTCTTACTGACCTTTCAGTTCACTAATTCTCTTTTCAGTTGTTAAACGCATTATAGAGTTTTTCTATTCTAGAAATTTCATTTAAAAATCATTTCCAGTTTTATACATAAATTCTAAACCTTGTCTTTTATATCAGTGAATGTGTAAAGTGCAGTTATTTTAATGTCTGTGTAGCTGATAACTTAGATTCTTGGAATTCATTTCTTTATTGTCTATTTTTCCCTTAGTTATCTACCACACTAACTTGTTTCTTCAAATGTCTGATTATCTTTTAATGAGTGCCAGGTATTGTATATAAAAAATTGTAGAGATAAATCGAAGTCTGAGATGTTATTATCTTTCAATAAAGAGGGAAATTTTTTCTTCTTGTTAGCAGTTAAGGATTCTAGCAATCCCAGATAACCTTAGTCTAATCAGAGATCGAGATGATTTGAATCTGGCTCTAGTCCCTACGAAGGTCAGCCCACTTATAGTTCACTCTTGGTCTTAGAGTGTAGTCTTGTAGCTTTTCCAAAACTTAGGGGAATTATTAGAATCTCCTTCTCTGGTATTGTATGAGCTCCAGGTATTTCTCCCAAGCTTCATGAGCTTTTGATGTCTCTGCTGAGCTCCTCAGCCTCCCATCTGCCTCTTCAGAAAACTCCAGCAATCCTAATGCCTGCTCATCTCTCTGTGTTTCCTTCTTTTCTAATATCTTGGCTTCTTGATTCTGCACTAACTTCGCAGTTCTCGGATGTCTTCAAACATTTTCAAAAAGTAATTATTAGCTTTTCTAGCTCTCAACAAGAGGATTAATCTGAATTACTTATACTCTCACAACTAGAAATGGAACCCCCAGGAAGGAAGATGATTAGGTATAAATGAAAAGAATCAGAGTAAAGGAAAAGGCAACCTACAAAAGAAAATCTTAGAAATCATGTGTACATGAACTTAACATGTTTGTGTTTTATATAAAGAGCATAAGATGAACAGAAGTGACTCATGGGTATAGTCTCACAATATTTCTTTTATCTTTGATTACACACACACACACAC
>NW_012118487.1:2697558-2708901 GCF_000951035.1 Colobus angolensis palliatus | reverse complement strand
CACACACACCCTCTATAACACACACACCCTCTATAACACACACACACACACACCCTCTATAACACACACACACACACCCTCTATAACACACACACACACACACACCCTCTATAACACACACACACACCCTCTATAACACACACACACACACCCTCTATAACACACACACACACACACACCCTCTATAACAATGTCCTTACTTTTATACATTTACCTGGGAAGTGTAAGGACGTTTGTTATATAAACCCGAACTGTTAAGGTATTAGTGAGAAACTCAGAGGAGAAAAAGGACATTATATACACTGCAGTTACTCAGGTAATAAAACGAAAAAATAAGATGCAATTGGTCAATTATTAGGGGACAAAAAGATTGTCCTTCAAAAATTGATCATTCCATAGAAAGATGTGAGAACAGTGAAAACCTAAAACATAAAAATCTGGATAACTGTATGGTGGCTGTGAGAGGGGGAAAAAAAAAGCCAAACTAAGAGCAAGGGAATACTATCAAAACCAAAAGTATAGCAGTGTTTTTTTAACAAAGAAAGAAATCTTAAACATTATCATCGACAAAAATAATAGAAGAGGAAGTAGTAATAAAATAGAAATTAATGAAAGTAAAGTCCTTAAGCAGAAAATTCCCTTAAGTATAAATTCTTGTTGAAAAATCAGTTTTGTATAAGGTAATCTCTTATTTCCTGCCTCAATAGTTACATTGAATATCACATATTCCAACAGCTTTGAGTGCTTTGGGACTTTATAATCAGTTACTTAGGATCGCCACTTTATACCGTCTTTTTTATTGAATAGATGGAAATATAAAATGTGTGTGGGAGCAGGATGAGTTTATAGAGACCTAATTCATCCTGAACAATGTTCTCGGAATAAATTCCTGATATAATTTTTATTTTCCTTGTATTGGATTCTTTTTCATTGAAAAAATCCACTTACAAAAGCATTCCAATGAAGTGGTTAATCAATGATTGGAAATAAAAATAAAACTTTTAAAGACCAGGCACGTGGCTCATGCCTGTAATCCCAGCATTTTGAGAGGCCAAGGTAGCCAGATCACTTGAGGTCAGGAGTTTGAGACCAGCTTGGCCAACATGATAAAACCCCATCTCTACTAAAAATACAAAAGTTAGCCAGGTGTGGGGACACGTGGAACATGTGCCTGTGGGTCCTGTCTACTCAGGAGGCTGAGGCAGGAGGATCGCTTGAACCTGAGAGGTGGAGGCTGTAGTAAGCCAAGATCATGCCACTGTACCCCAGCCTGGGTGACAGTGCAAGACTCTTGTCTCAAAAATAAATAAATAAATAAATAAATAAATAAATAAATAAATAAAACTGTCAGAGGTGCAGTAATTTGGTACTATGGTACAAAATCATCAAACGATGCATTTATAAATAGGGGAGAGGAAAGCAAACAGAGGGAGAGGAAAGCAAACAGAATTAGTGAGGACAGGGTGTTAGAAGCAGTTGAATAAATATTTTAGTTTGAGTCATTCTTTAGTGAATGATGGTGAAAGCAATAGTAGCCAACCGAGGCTGAGATGCAGGAGCATCGTAATTAGTCTACAGAGAGTGAAAGAGCACAAGTAAGAGCATGGCAGGTGCTTATGCCAGGTGCATTCTAGAAGTCACCATGGAGCATAAAATGCTAGACAGACACAAGAACGTTGAGCTCTTTGAATCTTGCTCTTATAATTCAAGAATAGTGTGATATCTGGAGTATATTAAAGAACATATGTAGTATTGTTAAAAAACAAAACAAAACAAAACAAAAAACCACCCTGGTGTATGAAAATGGAAAATTAGGTCTAGAAAAACTGTATACACACAAGTCATTAAAACGAGGCCAAAATATGAGTGAACACGCATAGACTGCACTCTCAAAATGGGATAGATTTTTCAAAATCTGACTTTGTGACTCTGGACATCTCCTCTATGGGTTTCCTGTCACTTATTACTGTGAAATGATCTGATGCAGCATCCACTGTATTGATCCAGAAATCCTGCTCAAGAACAATTGGTTGATCATGCGTTTTGCCTTCCATCAAGTTGAGTCCTATAGCGCCTGGAAAGCTCCTGTCAGCTTCGCGCCTCTCTTCTGTGCTCTGCTTGCGATGTCTCTGCACACATCCTTTGCCTGCTGGCTGCCTTTTGGACTCTGCCAGTGAGGAGCACTAGAGGAAGACCAGCAGGCAGGAAGAAGGGTGAGAGGGATCTGCCCCTTCTTGGAGCTCCTTGTGAGCTTCCTGTCTGTTTCCTGCCTGGCCAGCATTGCTCTCCACCCCACTGCCCAGCCCTCACCCCTCGCCCCCACGGCCGCACTTTACTGCGGATGCAGTAGTTTGCGGTTCTCCCCACCTTCAAAGAATCTGCCTCATTGGGCCGCTCCAGAGACACCAGCACTAGCCATTGGCATCTCATCCTCCGGGGTCTGTGTTTCTGCCCTGCGGGGTCCCATTTTGAAGGCTCCAAGTTTTAAACATTCCAACCTCTTCTCTTCATGACTTCAACCCTAGGGGAGGTTGCGGCTTCCTGCAGTTGCTGATTCAGTCCATAAATTATGGTACCTTAGCGTTCTGTTTCTGCTTGTTAGTTACTCTTTTAGAATAATGGTCCTCTAAAGAGGCCCACACCCTAATCCTTCAACCCTGGGAATAGGTTATGTTATATGACAAGAGGGACTCTGCAGGTGTGATTAAGTTAAGCACTGAGAGATGGGAAGATTACCCAGAATTATCTGCTTGGGCCC
Organism: Colobus angolensis palliatus; assembly: GCF_000951035.1. Lineage (NCBI taxonomy): Eukaryota > Metazoa > Chordata > Mammalia > Primates > Cercopithecidae > Colobus > Colobus angolensis. Next base: position 2,706,143 of record NW_012118487.1, on the reverse strand, counting down.
AATGTAATCACAAGGGTCCTTATGGGAGGACGACAGCAGGGCCAGAGTCAGAGAAGGAGACGCAGCAAGGGAAGCAGGCTGGAGCGATGGGGGCCATGCCATAGGAAGTGCAGGCGGCCTCTAGAAGCTGGGAAAGGGAAGGAAACAGACTGTCCCCTAGGGCCTCCAGAAGGAACGCAGTTCTGCCAGCACCTCGATTTAGCCCAGTGAAACGATTTCAGATACCTAACCTCTGGAACTGTAAGGTAATAGATTTGTGTTGTCTTAAGTCACTAAATTAGTGGTAATTGTTACAGCAGCAAGAGGGAACTGCCATTCACCCAGTTAATAACACTTTAGATCAAATTCTGCCTGTCGGATTAACTGCTGCAGTTTGTTCTCCTGACTTGACCCTAACTGTAGCACCATCATCACTCCCTGCACCCTCGAATTTCTAGGCTCAAGTGACCCTCCCACATCAGCCTCCCCAGGCAACTGGGACTACAGGTGCGGGCCATGCTGCAGGGCTAATTTTATTTTATTTTTTTGTACAGATGGGGTCTCACTGTGTTGCCCAGGCTGATCTGGAACTCCTGGTCTCAAGCAATCCTCCCACCTTGGCCTCCCAAAGTGTTAGGATTTCAGGCATGAGCCACTGCACCTGGCCTAATTCTGTCTTATTAGAAGATCAAGTACTGCTCAGTTATTTATTTAATTTGAATTCTCAGGTCTCAATTATATTTTCCAAGGTTAATAGTAGTTTGGAAGGACATACTTAGCGTTGAATTTTTGTTTGTTTGTTTGCTTGAGATGGAGTTTCGCTCTGTCACCCAGGCTGGAGTGCAGTGGTGCGATCTCGGCTCACTGCAACCTCTGCCTCCTGGGTTCAAGCGATTCTCCTGCCTCAGCCTCCCGAGTAGCTGGGATTATAGACGACCACCACGCCTGGCTAATTTTTGTGTTTTTAGTAGAGACAAGGTTTCACCATGTTGGCCAGGCTGGTCTCGAACTCCTGACCTCAGGTGATCCAGCCGCCTCGGCCTCCCAAAGTGCTAGGATTACAGGCATGAGCCGCTGCACCTGACCAGCATTGAATTTTTTAAAAGCAGTTTTCCTATTTGTAAAAATTGTCCTTTTACCTTGTAGAATATAAGATTAAAATATATGCACTAAATTAGACATGAAAACAAAGGGCACTGAAATATCAGGTTGGAAAGTTGTCATGGTGATCAGGAAGCGCTGATGTAAGATCCGTGGCACTGACGATGGGCCTTGTGTGGGAAGCCAGGCAGGGCGGCCTGGACCAGCTGGAGCTGGGAGTCTGGTTAATGACAAAATGAGTGAATGTTATTTATCTGGGCACGAAGGCAGAAAGCCCAGGAAGGCTGGGATTTGGAGTCTAGTGCAAGGTCCAGGAATTCAGTGAATGTATGAAGTTGTAACTGTGTGTGGTGATTCAGGTGGTTGAGCTGAATCCAACGTTTAGGAAATCCTCAATGGAATAGAAGCAAGGCTGCCGTCATGGTGTTTAGTAGGCAGAGTTCATTGTCCAGGGGCATCTTCCAAGGCAGTAATGAGCAAATATATCCACAAAAGGGTTGCTGGAGCAGGAATTTTGACCTCTGTTCCCAAGGCAGATGCACAAATAGATGTACAGTAGGTCCTCCTCATCCATGGGGGATATCATCCAAGTCCCCCCGTGGACGCCTGAAACCATGGATAGTACCAAGCCCTAGATATATTTTTTTCTTATATATACACACCTATAATAAAGTTTAATTTATACATTAGGCACAGTAGGAGATTATAACACTAATAAAAAATAGAAAAATTATAATAATATGCTGTAATTAAAGTTACGTGAATGTGGTTTCTCTTTCTCTTCTCTCTCTCTCAGAATACTGTAATATTTTTAGACTGCAGTTGACCGTAGGTAACTGAAGCCAAGGAAAACAAAACTGTGAATAAAGAGGACAACTGTATTATTTACTCTGATTTCTGTAACATCTTCAGGATGAAGTTTTTGTTTTTTTTTTTTTTCAGAGGCAAGTGAGCGCTGATAGCAGACAGATTCCACTCATAACAAAAGAGAGGGGCTGTGCTTTTTAGGAGGTTCTGATTGCGTCACATGGTGCAAAGCGTGGCGCGCAGACTTAGCAATAGTTCTTTTGTCGTGATTGGAAGAAGATGGCTCAGAATCATCCTAGTGAAGCCTCCAGCTCGTGGTAAAGAGGACTACGTGGCAATGCTCTGAACTGATGTGCTCTTAGAGGTGAATTCCACAGTCACGTACCCGGCTTTCTTTTCAATATGGGTGAACACTTCATATGCTGAAATCACATTTTCTGCATTTCCTTGAGTAGTGTGGTTCGTTGGTAATATTGGGACCACGTCAAGGACCTACATGGCTGGGCCTGTGTCTTTGGTTAAGTACAGTGGATGGTGTCAACAACTGTAAAGATGCTGGGAATTTATCCTACTTGCAAATTACCTTGCCACAGTTTCATGGGTGCTGGTGGAACCTATGACATATGTCATATGTGAAGATATCAGAGACTCAGGACTTCATTACTCATAGCAAAAGCAGTAGGCTGAGTACCGTTTTTTATGCCAATTCCTGGAGCCCCGGTGCCAACAGGGCAGCACAAAGAGAGGCAGGTGACAAGTGGACATGCAGTGAATAGCATTACTGGAGGAGAATTCTGAATTTAGAAAACTTGAATTATAACAGGCGGCAGGCCTGCTTGATCTTTGCCCTCAGGGAACCCTAACATTTGATGGCCAGGTTATATGTATGTGACACTAAAGCAGCCGATCAACCAAATTAGTTTAATCGATTTAGTAAAAAAGATTAATTGAATGAGTCATTAAAAGCTCTGTAGAATGGGACTAGCCCACCTAGAACATAACTAAAATACATGCTAGCCCACCTAGCAACTCCAGGAGTCTGGCGTACATGAATTAAATACGCACACTTTGAATGGTGTCTCCTCAATGCCTGGTTCCTCCTTCCCAGGAATCCTGCTTTCCTACACACCCTCACCTCTCCCTTTTCTCCTCCTGTGACAGTTAATTTTAGGTGTCCACTTGACTGGGCTAAGGGGTGCCCAGATAGCTGGCAAAACATTTATTTTTCTGAGAGTGTCTGTGACAGTGTTTCTGGAAGAGATTAGCATTTAAATCAGTGGACTGAGTAAAGAAGATCCCCCTCAGCACTGTGGGTGGGCATCACCATTCCATTGCAGGCCCGAATTGAATGCAAAAGTGGAGGAAAGGCAAATGCGCTCCCTGCTTAAGCTGGAACATCCATCTTCTCTTATCCTTGGACATCAGCACTGCTTGTCCTTAAGCCTTTGGACTTGGACTGGGGCTTCTATCACTGAAACAGAACCACACCACTGGCTTTCCTGGCCCTTGAGCTTGCAGACTGCAGATCATAAGCATTCTTGGCCCCCATAATCACAGGAGCAAATCCTTCATACTAAATGTCTTTTATCTATCTATCTATCTATCTATCTATCTATCTATCTATCTATCTACCTACCTACCTACCTACCTACCTATTATCTGTCATCTCTCTATCTATCATCTATCTACCTATCAATTATCTATCATCTATCTATCTATCCATCTATCTACCTATGAATTATCTATCATGTATCTATTCATCTATCTATCTACCTATCAATTATCTATCATCTATGTGTCTATCTCCGATCATTTCTGGATGAAATGTTTCATTTATGAGAAAACTGACTAATACACCTCTCCACTCCACTAAGAATTTATTCTTCATGTCTATAATTCACAGCATTTAGGTGAATGAAGTTTGTTGCTTAACATGAAACTAACCTTGAGGATTTCTCCCACACGTTAGTAATTGTACTTTTGGTACCCAGTGATTGGGGAAAAAAAGCAAAAGCAATCGAAAGTTGCAATGAATTCGGTAACATTTTCAAATGAACTTGTATTTTATTAACCATAATGATTTTTAAATCTATATTGGAAAAAGGACTAGTTATTATCTATTTAGCCACATAACTATAACCCACCCCGAGTTTTGCTTCCATTTAGTGTCTATCACACCAATCAGGGAACTGTTGAAGATCAAAGACCTTCTGGAACACAGGAGAAAAAAAACAACCATTCTGGGACAGCAGGAGCCAGTGTCAGTGTTTTGATAGTAGGGTCCTTGGCCTACATTAGACGATAGTTTCAACCCAGAGCTGAGGGGAAGGGTTCATGCTGAGTTGAGAAAAGGGCTCCTTAGAGACCAATGCTGTCACCCTATATTTCCATTGTTTGTTCTGTTCTTCTATTTCTCCCACTAGATTGTAGGCTGAGAACGGGTAGGGGTCATAGCTGTTGTATTCCCAAGCCCTAGCACAGTTACTAATACATGGTGAGTGTCAACAAGTATTATTTTGGAGAAATGAATGAATGAATGAATGAATGAATGAATGAATAATAAATCTAGTCTTACACAACTGAGGCTTAGTATAGTCCTAATGATTTCTTACTACTGCCATTGGTCAAATCAGTGACTTTTTGTGATGGCTGCATCCTGTTTTCAGCCCCTACTCACAAAAAGAAATAAATGAAGCCAAGTCTTAGTCCCTCTGAAAAGCTTCTAACTCTGGGTACAGGCAGGATAATGCCTTGGTCCCAAGGTTGATGTTACTGACAGAAATTATATTGTTATGTGTAATAATAATAAACCCTACTGAAAATAACCCTGTGGTTGTTTCCTGTAAGATAAAGTCTAAAGTCCTTGGTCTAATAGAGGCCTAATAAGCCAGTCGTCGCCTTACCCTCTGGTCTTCTTGGTCACTCTCTCCTTCATGGCCTTCTCCTGGCCTCCAGCCAAGACAAGTGGCTCGTTGTTTTCAAACAGGCCACCCTCTTTTTTTTTTTTTTTTTGAGACGGAGTCTTGCTCTGCCTCCCAGGCTGGAGTGCAGTGGCCAGATCTCAGCTCACTGCAAGCTCTGCCTCCCGGGTTCCCGCCATTCTCCTGCCTCAGCCTCTGGAGTAGCTGGGACTACAGGCACCCGCCACCTCGCCTGGCTAGTTTTTTGTATTTTTTTTTAGTAGAGACGAGGTTTCACCGTGTTAGCCAGGATGGTCTTGATCTCCTGACCTCATGATCCACCCGCCTCGGCCTCCCAAAGTGGCTCAGGCCACCCTCTTTACCCCCCTCCACTGTGGTGTTTGTCACTGTCCTTCAGAATTGCATCCCTGCCACCAGAGGCCACCTCCCCTTTCCCATTCCCACATCACTCCGTCTATGTCTCAGAAACAGCTTTTGCTGACTCTGAATTGACTGCAATTGTGTTGAAGCCAAGAGATGGTATTTGCTTATGTTTATATCTCCAAGCTGCCATACAATAGGTACTTGATAAATGTTTATTTCAGGAGCAAACATATACATTTATAAACTTTCCCCTGTCAGAGGAGAATTCAGACAAAACTTCTGATTGTAGAGAAGCGCCATCTTGACCCGTCTCGGATGTTTGCTCTACATTTTGCTCCCTTTGTGCGTAATGCCTGGAAACCTGCCCACAGATTCAAAGGTCTTTAAACAGTAAGGAACATCCTTCCTTTTTACCTGCCTCAATACTTAATGGGCATTTTATCCTCTTCTTTCTAACCTTCCAGCTGCACTGATTTCACTTTTCCATCAAGACCGTTTAGTGAGAATAAGGAAATATTCCCTCCATGGACTCCTCCAAGGATGACAATGGCTATCCAAGGGTCAGATTTGCAACTGCACAGGCCAGCTACCTTTTCCCTAAGGGAGATTTGATCTCCATGATGACCTCTGAGTTTGATCTCATTAAAGGAGCCATCAGTTTTCCTTGTAGCATTTTACTGAAACTGTTAGCAGGAACACTCACCTTCTCAGAATCCTAGTGTCTATTTAGATCGCAGTGCAATAGAGTATCTGACTGTCTGATGTTCACGATAGTTGGTGGTAGCATCCGTCATTGCAAAGAGAGGGAAAAAACAGATAAAAATACACACCAAAGAAAATAAAATGTACTATGGAAAATTTTTTTTTTTTTTTTTTGAGACGGAGTCTCTCTCTGTCGCCCGGGCTGGAGTGCAGTGGCCGGATCTCAGCTCACTGCAAGCTCCACCTCCCGGGTTTACACCATTCTCCTGCCTCAGCCTCCCGAGTAGCTGGGACTACAGGTGCCCACCACCTTGCCCGGCTAGTTTTTTTGTATTTTTTAGTAGAGACAGGGTTTCACCATGTTAACCAGGATGGTCTCGATCTCCTGACCTCGTGATCCACCCGTCTCAGCCTCCCAAAGTGCTGGGATTACAGGCTTGAGCCACTGCACCCGGCCTTATGGAATATTTTTATGCCAATAAATGTAGCTCTAACTTGTGATTTTTTATGACTTCAGAGGTTTCTATTTTATAACTTTATAACAACCCAGTCCAACCTACATTCTTGGACATTTAATTTTCTCATGTTGTACACATATCTTTTGTGGATGGTTTTGAACTCTAGGCTGATCAAGAAAGTTATAACAACAACAAAATGGAACCCGGTGCCTCCTCTTTTTTCCAGGATGCCTGATAACAGTGATTGATTTTGTTCAACTGGCCTCCACCAAGTGGTCTTAAAGCCAAGAGCCTGGGTGGTCACACAGCAAGGCACTGGCCAGGCTGAGAAACCTGAGCTTTGTGTCCAACTCTACTTCGTGCTCTGAAAACGTGATCTTTCACAAGACATCAGTGGTGTCTCAAGCCTGAGGAAATAGATCTCCTTTAGGCAGAGTTCACCTTGTGATGAAAGATCTTGGCTAAGGGAAATTTGTTGCAATAAAAAGAATCTGTAGAAATCAGAATGTGAGGTTGCCAATTTCATGAAAAGCAGTTGCAAAAGCAAGAAACCCTTGGATACATGGGCCAAAGAGCAGTCAAGAGCCTTATCTTCCAACATCACCTCTGACAATGTAGTATGAAATGTGACTCCGCAATGATTGAAAGAGTTCTTTTGTAGTGCCTGCAGTTTTGGTGTGCTTTATTCTTGCTATCTCCTTATTATGACTATTATCGATGTGAATATGTGAGCATCTGTTCGAAGTACTTTCAGTGCTTTCAAACTTTTCAGTTTTACCACAGTCTATCCTGCCCCCCGGCTCAGCTAGGTCAGAAGGCTTTTCAGGATTTTAGGGAATTACAGATGGTAGTTTATCATGGCTATAAAATCAAAAATAATATTTGGTGTCACAGTCAATAATGTGCTTGGGTTTTCTCTATAAAAACAGAAATTATTATATTGCATACAGCCATGTGTTTCTTTAAAAAGGGAAGAAAATACCTACTTCCAATTCAGGCAGGATTTGGAGGGGGACTGTGGGACTGTGTCATTCTGAGGGTGCTTTTTGGAATTTAAGTGCTTATATAGGGAATGAGGGCAAAATGCTGGTGAAATTCAGAAGCTATACCTATTAATGTGTGAGGAAAGTCTGGCAAGTATTCAAGCTATAACAACTAAGCAGGGACAGTCCCTTCAGGGGACAGGACAGAACCTGCATTTTAGAGGCAGGTAGGACCTTAGAATGTGCCTGGCACAGCCCCTCACAGCAGAATAACACAGCCCAGAGGACATGCACCAGACACCCAGCTGGGCCATCCTTCCTCCAAGATAACCTCTCTCCACCTGCCCGGGGGGCCTCATTCCCCCTCTCACTGCTCCTCTCTGGGAGCAGGAAGAATTCTAGATACATACTACAATCGATTTCCAGATGGAAAAAATGATGTCTGGCATTTCCAGGCAGTTGGGGGACATTGGTGGGGATATAGATGAAACAAAATTAGTCATGAGTTGATAATTATTAAAGTTAATAATGGGGCCAGGCGCGGTGGCTCATGCCTGTAATCCCAGCACTTTGGGAGGCCAAGGCAGGTGGATCACGAGGTCAGGGGTTCGAGACCAGCCTGGCCAATATGGTGAAACCCCTCTCTGAAAAAACACAAAAAAAATTAGCCAGGTGTGGTGGCACATGCTAGTAGTTCCAGCTACTCGAGAGGCTAAGGTTAAAAGAATTGCTTGAACCCAGGAGGCAGAGGTTGCAGTGAGCTGAGATCGCACCACTGCACTCCAGCCTGGGTGACAGAGCAAGACTCTGTCTCAAAAAAAAAAGAAAGGAAAAGAAAAAAGTTGATAATGGATACATGGAGGTTATTGTACTATTCTTTCTACTTTCACATATGTTTGAAAATTTAATAAAACATTTAAAAAAAATTTTAAGAGAAGGGTTTTGCTCTGTCACCTAGGCTGGAATGCAGTGGGGTGTGATCATAACTTACTGCAGCCTTGAATTCTTAGGCATAAGCAATCCTCCCAAGTAGCTGGGACTACAGGCATGTACCACCACACCCCGCTAATTTTTAATTCTTTTGTAGAGATGGGGTCTGGTTATGTTGACCAGGCAGGTCTCAAACCCCTGGCCCCAAGTGATCCTCCTGTCTTGGCCTCTCAAAGCAGCAGTATTACAGGTGTGAGCCACTGTATCCAGCCCTTAAAACATTCTTTACAAACTGAGACAGAAACAAAAGAAAGAAAGAAAGAGAGAGAGAGAGAGAGAGA
>NW_012118487.1:2696051-2697010 GCF_000951035.1 Colobus angolensis palliatus | reverse complement strand
GAAGGAAGGAAAAAGAAAAGAAAAGAAAAGAAAAGAAAACAATGCTCTGTAAAAATCCGTGAGAAGAGCCAGGAGTGCCCTACAGATCACCGGTCCTGCTGTCCTGCACATGACTTCTGGTACTATGATTAACAGTGGGAGCGATCAGAACAATAACATGTGAAGAGACTGGCAGAGAGAAACTGGGTGGATATGAAGTGCAGTCCAGGAACCTACCCTCTTCACAAGCACTTCAGATGACTTAGATACAGGTGGCCCATGGACCACAGTTCGAGAAATGCTTCAGTAATGAGTTAAATGATGTAGCTTCATTTGTAGCACAGCAGTATGTGGGCAATTCACCCAACTTACCTCATTAGCCTGAAGAGTTTGAAAAGTGTAACAACAAGTATGTACTTACCAAATGCTACCTGGCGAATTACAACAGATCTATTGACAAGACAATCTTCCATAGCTCCTAATGATCCTTTTTGTGCCTCAGACTAAAGAAGCACCACCAGTTAGCAACCAGGTTGTTAGGTGGCTTCATAGAAAAGCTGTTAATCATTAAAAAAAAAAAAAAAGATAGGAAAATACTGAAAGTTCTTAGTGTTGATGAAAGTGTCTGATATAAAGAACATTGTTGAAAAAAATCATCAAATTATATCACTATTGGAATAAACAATGTACTACCACGTCTTTGCCAGGTATAGGGAGCCAAGTCTAGTTTGGGCAAAAGAACAAGCCAATGGTGTTCCCCTCTGGGATACAGTTTCGCATTTTGGAAGAACTCATGCAGTCTGTGAGACATTTAAGAGCAAAGTTACGGGAGGCCGAGGCAGGCGGATCACCTGAGGTCAGGAGTTGGAGACCAGCCTGGTCAACATGGGAAAACCCTATCTCTACTAAAAAAAAAACAAAACAAAAATTAGCCTGGCATGGTGGCGGGTGCCTATAGTCCCAGTTACTCAGGAGGCTGA
>NW_012118487.1:2683081-2695536 GCF_000951035.1 Colobus angolensis palliatus | reverse complement strand
CAGGCTGGAGTGCAGTGGTGTGATCTTGGCTCACTGCAACCTCTGCCTCCCGGGTTCAAGCGATTCTCCTGCCTCAGCCTCCCAAGTAGCCGGGATTACAGGCGCCCACCACCACGCCTGACTACCTAACTAATTTTTTGCATTTTTAGTAGAGACAACATTTCACCATGTTGGCCAGGCTGGTCTCGAACTCCCAACCTCAGGTAACCCACCCGCCTCAGCCTCCCAAAGTGCTGGGATTACAGGTATGAGCCACTGCACCCAGTCAAATTATTAATATTTATCCCAAGACAACAGACGTAGCTTGGAACTGTTCCAGACAAACAAGTTCCCATGGTCACTCTACTAGAGGGTGTAAGGGATAGGGCTTGGGGGATAGAGTAGCTGGGGACTTCCCAAAGTGCATCTTGTTGTATTGCTTTGACTTTGGAATAATGCACGTGTATTACCTATTGGGAACAATAGGACATTTAGAAAGTGTTGGGAGGACCATGGTCAACGTAAAATTTGTTGCTGGATTTTAATGGTCCCTCACAGTGGATGAGCATTTAATGGTATCCAAACTCCCTATTGACAGTGCTTGAAGACAAAACTGGAGCGTGCATTACTACACATCTACCTTCTCACAGGTGAATTTTCTAATTAGGAGCCGAGGATATTCAACCTTTACTTATTCATCCATCCATTCAGGCATTCATTTGACTTTCAGCAAATATTAATGGAGTACTAGGCTAAGCACTGGGGACTCTCTGGTGCTCAGGATACGTGAGTGCCTCCCATGGAGCTCTTGGTCTCACGAAGGGTAGGGACAAGTTCACAGGAGGCCAGCACAGAGTGGAAAAGTGCAGTCCCAGGGAAGTAGCCGTGCTCTGGGCACTGCATTTCCTTCAGGGGATCACCGGGCAGTTGAATGAGTGAGCAAATGAATGAATGAGTGCAATAAAATAAAATGAAATGACCGCTTACATTCCTTCCAATTCTGCAGTTCACTTATGTAACACACAGGGTTTCCAATATTTTGGAAAAACAAGAATAGGATTAAACTCAAATTGTTCTGCTTGGTTACAGAGAGGGCTTGGTTCATCATTTTGCATGTGTAAAGCACATTTTCTCTAGGAGAAGGTGGAAGTGTGAGGCAGGCATGGCATCATGAAGACAGATGGGGCCTAATAGAAAAAAAAATCAGCATATTTCTTTTGAAAAAGTCTTCATAGTTTGTAAGGCAGGGAATTTTTTGTTGTTTTGTTTTAGACTGTGTCTCACTCTGTTGCCCAGGCTGGAGTGCAGTGGTGAGATCTTGGCTCACTGCAACCTCCGCCAGCTGGGTTCAAGCAATTCTTCTGCCTCAGCCTCCTGAGTAGCTGGGACTACAGGTGCATGCCGCCACACCCAGTTAATTTTTACATTTTTAGTAGAGACAGAGCTTCAGCATGTTGGCCAGGCTGGTCTCGAACTCCTGACCCCAAGTGATCCATCTGCCTTGGCCTCCCAAAGTGCTGGGATTACAGGCAGTGGTGAGCCACCACCCCTGGCCAGCAGGGTAAAAAATTAATCCAATAGCAGAAGTCCTGTTAAGAACAGATGTATTATTTAGGAAAATACTTTGATGATATAAAATTTCAGTTATACAGGAGGAATAATTCAAGAGGTCTATTGTACAACATGATGAATATAGTAAGAAGAGAGAGCAGGTAAGGAGGTAATGATATGAAGTAGTCCAGAGCTCTGCGTTCTGGTTGCCCTCTTCCATTGACTTGCTGTGAGACTGTAGGGACAAAAATTAGCCTCTCTAAACTTTTTTTTTTTTTTTTTAAATTTTTGAGATGGGGTCTTGCTCTGTCACCCAGGTTGGAGTTCAGTGGTGCGATCATGAATTACTGCAGCTTTGACCTCCTAGGCTCAAGAGATCCTCCCGCCTCAGTCTCCCAATTACCTGGGATTACAGGCATGCACCACTACTCCTGGCTAATTTTTAAATTTTTTTGTAGAGACAGGGTCTTACTATGTTGCCTAGGCTGGTCTCGAACTCCTGGGTTCAAGTGATCCTCCTGCCTTGGCCTCCCAGAGTGCTGGGATTACAGGCGTGAGCCACTATGCCCAGTCTATACTTTTGAAAATATAAACTAATGGTGTTTGGCAAGTTGTTGTCTATGGCTTCTCCTAGATGCATAATTCTTTGTTCTACTTGTGGATTTGTTTTCCCAGTATCTCCCTCTCCTTTGGAAGCAGACATTTAATTTTCCATCTCAGGGCCTTGGCACACACCATTCCCTCCATGTGGACTGGCCTTGCTCTCCATTTTCCGTGGCCAGCTCCTCCTCACTTTGCAGGTCTCAGCCTTGCCTTTCACAGAAGTCTCTATCAAAGCTGGTCGCTCTATCAGAGTTCAGTGCCCTTGTTATTTTCTGTTTCCTTCACAGTTCTTATTGTATCTTCCAGCTTTTCATCTGAAATTATAAACTTAGTAAAATAAGTTTAGTGAAGCAAATGTCCAGTGTCTAGCACCTGGAAAATAGTAAGTTCCCATAATGTTTTATTGAATGAATCAGTGAAAAATCCTTCCATTGGCTCATATTCTAATTTCCTGAATGGACTGGAAGGTTGCATAGATAACCTCAAAGGTCCCTGCTTCCCTGAAACCATAGCTGTATCTTGCCCAGGTTAAGCTGGCACCATCTCCTCGAATCCCGTCACCCCTACTTTGCAGGGAGGGGAGCACTCACCTTTGGGCTGCTACAATGCCTAGGTGATTGCACACTGTGGGGACAGATGTTGGAGGCAGTTAATTGTTTCCAAATCAGAGTATTTCAGAGATATAGCTCCCACAGGACACTAGAGTTTCTCTCTGGATATAATTTTTGCCAACCCAATAATTACAGCAGTTTATGCAACTGACATATAATTCCACCAGGACTGAAGTGGCAGAGTTGACAAGAAGCTCACCAATTATATATGATTTGGGGCCCGTCTGCGCAGACCTATTCTCTAAGAGATCAAAAATGTCTTTCTTTGGGCCTCTTCCTTTTTGTGATTTTTTTTTTCCACGTCTGCTTTTGAATTGGACATTAACAGGCTGCAGCTAGCTTAATTTTATAGTTGCCACTCAGGGCCTCTCACCCTCCTGAAGCACTGACGTCATCTTACACTCACTTTATCAATGACATCCACCCAGGCTAGAAATAAATGAGGAAACACCAGTCAAGGGGAACATGAAAAGTTTGTAAATTGTGGAATTGGGCTCTGCAAATTAATCATAATTTGGAAAATATTTTCATGGTCAGTGTTCATCAGATATTGTTTCCTCTTGCCTTTTGCAGATGTCCAGGCCTCTTAGCACGCCACTGAACCATGGAACAACACCCACGCCAAAAACTCACTTTGCAAGTGATGACAGAGAGGTACCAATGGTGGAGTGATTTGCCAACACAACAGGGCACAGCCATGGCCAAGGCGGAAGTCAGAAATCCTTGTCCGCCCTGCCAGCCATCCTTAGCTCCTCCACCCTTCCCCAGCGGGCCCATGTCCTGCCATATGTACCCCAGTTCACCTCCACATCTCATCCATTGGCATCAGTGCAACGTGAGGTCTGGGTTTCGCTTTTTTACCCAAGTCAGGCTGACTACCCGGTGAAGAGGAAGCTTCCCAACTGTGTTAGTTTCCTAGGGTCACTGTAACCAAGAACCACGAACTGGGAGGCTTAAATAATGGAAAATTTTTTGTCTCTCATTCCTGGAGGTTGGAAGTCCAGGATAGTTCAGGTGTGGGCAGGGAGGGTTGATTCCTCCCCAGGGCTGTGAGGGAGAGCCTGCTCCATGCTGCTTGCAGCATCCAGTGGCCCCAGGAATTCCGTGGCTGCAGTCACAGAGCTCCAGCCTCCGCCTGCACCTTCCCCCGTTGCCTCCTCCCTGTGCGTGTCTTCACCTCAGCTTCCCTCTGTGCATGTCTGCCTGTGTCCACGTTGCCCCTTTTCATAAGGACACCAATCACATTGGATTAGGGCTCACCCTAATGACCTCGTTTTAACTTGGTGACCTCTGTAAAGAGCCCATTTCCAAATAAGGTCATATTCGGAGGTACCAGGGGCTAGGACTTCGTATCCTTTGGAGTGAACATAATGTAACCTATAATATCATCTGAAACCCTTTCTCTGTCAACCAATCCACAAAACCCCCACCTGACAGGGAGAAGATCGATAATGAAATGCAGCCAAGGAGGGGCTTCCTCAACCAGGGTGGAGTTTAAAGAACTGAGCAGATCGTGGCTGGGCGCCGTGGCTCACACCTGTCATCCCAGCAATTTGGGAGGCCGAGGTGGGCAGATCACCTGAGATTAGGAGTTCGAGACCAGCCTGACCAACACGGAGAAACCCCGTCTCTACTACAAATACAAAAATTAGCCAGGCATAGAGATGCACGCCTGTAATTCCAGCTACTTGAAAGGCTGAGGCAGGAGAATTGCTTGAAACCAGGAGGCAGAGGTTGCAGTGAGCTGAGATTGCACTGTTGCACTCCAGCCTGGGCAACAGAGCAAGACTCCATCCCAAAAAAAAAAAAAAAAGCTGAGCAGATAGTAACTTAAATTTAAAAGTAGTATGATTGTTATTATTGTTGTTCTTTTTATTTACTTTCAACATTCCCTGAACCAAGTTCTCTCTCATTCGCTTATTAATTCATTGCAGATTGATTGCATGCCTACTCTATGTTAGGCAGTATTCTAGGAGCCAGATACATCAACAAGCAAAGCAGACAAAAGATCTGATCCTCATGGAGCTGCATCCTGGTTGTGGAAGATCGACGTATATTAAATATGTACTTAAGTCAGATTATAATACATATTATGAAGAAAAAGCAAGGAAGGAAGCATAAGAGTGCCAAGGGAGAAGAGTAACCCAGTGTTAGGCCAGGCGGTGAGAGAAGAGCTGACCAAAGACATGGCATTGGAGTAAAGACCTGGAGGACAGATGAGGAAGCCGTTGGGGGTACCTGAGGAAGTGTATTCCCAGCAGAGGAACAGCAATCATGAAGGCCCTGAGGTTGGCGCATGCCCAGAGCAGCTGAGGACCAGCAAGGAGGCCAGTATTGCTGGACAGAGGGAGCAAGCGGGGCGAGGGCAGCAGGAGGAAGGCTGGGGAGGTGCAGTGTGGAGGTAGGTGCACAGACCATGGGCCTTGCAGGACATTGGAAGGATGTCTTTCCAATGTCTTTCCAATGTTGGCCTTTCACTCTGAGAGAAATGGCAGCAAGGATGGGCTTTGAGTGAGGGAGCATGCCATGGTTTGCGTACGGTTAGTTTGGCCCCACCAAGTCTCATGTTAAAATGTGACCCCAGTGTTGGCGGTGGGGCCTGGTGGGAGGTGTTTGGCTCGTGGTGGGTGGATTGCTCATGAATATCTTGGTGCTATTCTCAAAGTAGTGAGTGAATTCTCACTCTATTAGCTCATGCAAGAGCTGATTGTTAAAAAGAGCACGGCACCCCTCCTGTCTATTTCTGCTCTCTCACCATGTGACATGCTGGCCCCTCTTCTCCTCCCACCATGAGTGGAAGTTTCCTGAGACCTGTCCCAGAAGCAGATGTCAGTGACATGCTTCCTGTGCAGCCTGCAGAACTGTTAGCCAAATAAACCTCTTTTCTTTATAAATTACCCAATCTCAGGTATTTCTTTGTAGCAACACAAAATGGACTAAGACAGAGTGATATGATCTGACTTGCATTTTAAAAATAATGCCTTTGGCAACTGCACGGAGAGCGGACTGCAGGGCACAAGGATGGAAGCAGGGCAGTCAACCCAAGAACCACAGTGGTGAGCTGGGCAGGGGGAGCGGAGACTGCACCAGGGTGGAGAGTGGGCGTGGGGAAAAGGGGTTGCATTTTAGAATCTAGGCATATTGGGAAGGTAGAGCTAATCTTTTTCCCTAACAGATTAAACTCCGTTTATGAAAGAAAGGGAGGGGTCAAGACTGACTCCAAGATTTTTGGCCTGGCAAGTGGGAGGATGCAGTAGCCATCAATGCATCCCAAGATGTAAAAACCTGGGATTTGGGGCTCAGTTTAGAACCAGTGAAGTTCAGGATGCTTATTAGATACCCATATGGAGATGCCAGAGTGCCTGTGAGTAGATTGTGCCTATAGGACAAAACAGCTGCTTGTTAGGCCCTCATGGCCCTGCATTCATCAATCCCACCCAGCTACCCCGTGTGATCCACCACTTCTTCCCACTATGAACCATGGCAGTTTTCCTCCCTCTCCCCACTTATTTGTGCCCCTATGACTTATCTGATATTTTTCCTCTTTCTAAGAATGTCATCTCAATTCATTTCTTTCCATCTGAATTCAAACCAACTTGATTTTCTATTTGTCATTCAACAAACACTCTGGTCCAGACATGGCAGAGGCAGAAGTCCAGTGGGTGACTGTGAGTCTCTCGGGGCCTTTCTCAGCTGCCTTTACCCACACTGCTGTCCTCTGACCTCACCCTGACTGAATCCTGGCTTTCTGGAGCCTCCTTCAGGGCTTGGTTGCATACAGCCCTGAGTGTTACTTAACAATTTGGAGCAACTCTGCGATTCTCTAGTGAAGATGTAAGCTGTCTGCACTGAGTACTTGGTCCATGTTCAGTGGCTCCTTGTTAAGTCGCAGCTCTGGTTTGCTTGTTTGATCTACAGAGCCTTGCTTTCCAGGCACACCTCCAGATCCAGCCCAAGCTTCTCTCACCTCCCAGGGGTCTCATCCCTCCTGCACTGGTAAAGGAACAGGAGGGAGGAGGGGAGGGAAAGGAGGGAAGAAAGGGTGTAAGTTGTCAGTACTCCACTCTTGGCCTTGATCTAATGGGCTGTGGGCCTTTGGTTCTTCTGCTCTGGCTCATGGCCCTGTTCTCCAGATGCAGCTGATGAATAGCATTGCTCTGAGGAAGGTTGTGTGGTATTGTATAAGCAGCATGAGCTTTGCTCTCGAGCAGATTTGGGCTTGAATGCTGACTCCACTACCTGGCAATACAAAGTAACTCATTTCACTTCTATCAATCTCATCTTACTGATCTCTAAAATGGCATACTCTTCAAAGGTTTTGTAAGAATTAGTACAGATATATATAACAGACAGTGTAGTGCCAGACATAGCAACCATGCCAGGGAAAAAATCTCACCTTCCCAGAAAAGGTCCACTGGAATCTTCTCTGGTTCCTGTGCTGGACCATGGTAATTTGAGCATGGTCAGTTCCTTGGCTCCAGGCTTTGGCTAATGCCACAGGATCATGTCCAGCTTGAGATACCTGCCCTACAGTGGGGGGTAATTGATATGTCCCAGGGTCAGTTAGGAATGAGAGAGTTTATATGGGGGAGGCACAAAGGAGCTACAGGAATTCCATGTGGAACCTCATTCTAGACTCTTGGCCTTGGTCTAATGGGCTGATCAACAATGAGAACATCTTTTCTTGGATCTTGAGTTTCAAAAAAGCTGTGTGTGTCTGTGTGTGTGTGTGTGTGTGTGTGTGTGTGTGTGTTTCAATCAAGAAATAAGAGCTTGGGGAAGTGTTAGTGAAAAAGATAAAGATGCCCTTTCTATACTGACCGTGGAACAATGCAAGACATGCCAGAAAGTTCACTGCTGATCAGGTCCTTGCAGTGGAGGAGTGGAGGTGTGGGGGTTGGGGCTGCAGTGCAGGCCAGATATGGGGAATGAGGGGAGGTGGGGATGGGGAGGGGTGCTCTGTGAGAAAATCTGATCGTTTTCCCAGCCTTTTCATTGTCTCTGTTTCCACTCACTCCAATTTAAGAGTCCAGCTCTCTTCTGGCCTTGTTCAGTTTATTTTCTCAGTGCCTTTACCCCCATCTCCTGGCCTTAGGCCCTCTCATTGGCCCTCTCAAGGCTGCTCACCTCCGGCTTGGGTCCGTCTTGCCGCCTGGCCTGATCAGTCAAGCTAAATGACTCCATCTGGAATTGGGCCTGGATTCTCAGGACTGCACGGAGTTTCCTGTAACTGCTACCAAAGGCCTTAGCCTTGCAGGCTTGGAATCCATGCATCTTAACCTTAATCTTGTACCTATTCATGGTACATGCTAATAATTATTCCTTGGGTAATTAGCACCTAATAAAACTTTCCTGAACAAACATAGTTGTGAGACAGAGTAGCAAATGTAAGAAGCTGCATTTTCTCAATATGCTGGCCAGCATAATTTCACAAAGCCCCTGACCCTGTGGCAAGTGTAGCTTTCCAGAGGGATGCTTTGAAGACACAGCAGGGTAGAGCACACGGCTCCTACATCTCTTGCCTGGGTCACTGTATTCCAGAAAAGGTAAGTGACCCTGGTCTTTGCCCTTTCCTAGATATAAGACAATATCTGGTGTGGTTAACAATTATGCCTCTGTGACCTGGAATCAGATGTACTCTTACATCCAAACCTTGATGTGTTTCTGCTTTACTATAACTTCTGAACAAGTTTGATGTGAAACTATGAACTAAAACACTGCTTTGGAGGAGTCCGACCTCCCTGAAAGGTTCCTCCCAGGCTCTAGTCCTCAGTCCATAGTCCTGAGTCAGACTTCTGAATAAAACTAACTTTAATTCTTTAAAAGCTTGATGTTCTTTCCTTCAGTCAATATAATATCAGAGCCCCAACACTTCTTTTGAACTAAGCAGAAGCATGATTTGATCAGAAAGAACTTTTGAAAGGCACCTACTCCAACTTTCTTGCAATAGACAATCTTCTCAATAAATATTTATTGAATAAATGAACATTTCAATACATTTATGAATAAATAGGACACAGAAGTTTTTCCTACCAAATACATGAAGTTTCAGAGCATGCACTACATGTTGCATAACGGGGAACCTCATACATTTGGAAGCAGCCTACCCTGCTGCTGCACCATTTTATTCTTTCAGGCTCTTTCTTAGGTTGGGCCAGCATGTTCTTGCTGAATGGCTTCTGAGGATGCCTGCCCCTTCTTCTATAGTAAAGCACTTCCGATATAGAGAGACAGTTGCCATAGCCCCCGTCTCCTCTTTTCCAAACCAGCCTCTTGCTCTTGACTCATGACGTGTTGTGGACCCTTCGTTTCCTGGTGGATGACATCTCTGTCCATATGTGGCCCTCAGAGTCAAACACAACTCCAGGGAGTTCTGCTCAGCACAAAGCCCATGGTGTCATTCGTGACCTTAAGTAGCTACCATGTTCATGGACAGGCAGCCTATGATTCTGATGGTTTTCTTAGTAACCACCATTATACAGTTGGCTCACCGAAGTAGTCAGTCAACTCCAACATCTTTTTTTTTTAAATCAACTTCTCTCCCTTGATTAAAAATCAATACATTATGACTATTGAAGGCTTATGTGGAAAATACAGTGAAAGAAAGTAAGGTCACTTATTATCAGTCTGTTTGCTAATCCTGAGTTAATCACAGTTAGCAATTTCTTATGTTTTCTTACCATCTTTGTTCTGCATATGTATTTTCATAGACTTAGTATCCTAAAGTGTATACCACTTTGCATCTTGGTTTTGTTTTGCCTTTACTCCCTTCTAAAATGATTTTCACATAGATTGGTCCCATACTCAGAATCTCTGGGAAAGGACCCTAGTCATGTGAGTTTTCTCTCTCTCTTTTTGTTTTTTTTAATTCCCAGGGAAATGAAACTAAATTAGAAGGCACGAATATTTAAAAAATTTGTTTCCCTGTTGATTCTAGTGCACAACCGGGAGTGAAACTCATTAGCAGAATCTTGTGGGCATTTGTTTGGTTTTGTTTATCATCTATTTAGTTAGCATTTATTATTTGGTCATAAGTATTCTTCCCACATTTACAGATCTGATCAGCGTGCTTTCTCTGCATTACTCATTAAGTTGTCAGTTTGACCATGGCCAAAAACAGAGACCTAATGATCTCGCTCTGGCTAGCACACTGACATTAATCAACTCTGAGGAAATATTCATTCAGCAAAGCTATGTTCTTCATCAGTTTTTCAGCCCCCTTCTACAACAAGAGCACGTGCAACTCTTTAATACAGTATTTTCTACAGAAAAAAAGGAGTTAGTTGGATATGACTTGACCACGATCATTTCAGTGCCTGGACAGTCAGCAGAATGCTAGCCTCTCTCTGTTGCTCTCAGAGAGTGAATGTGGGATTAGACACAGGTGAGTTATTGCTAGAAGAACTCACCCCCAAGCTCCTGAGGGACCATGGGGTTGGTCACCAGCCTCAGTCCACACCTGCCTAATCAAGCTGGGTATTCATTCCTTGACTCAGCCAAGAATATCTGAATAGCCAAGAAAGAGGAAAGGGGTGGTGGGTATAAATTATAGGAGAATAATTCTCTGCAATTCTTTCAATGCTCTTGCAAAGATACAATTTCATTTACTTCTCATTCCTCTCTGGGATGTGTACTCCCCATGTTATAGATGAGGACGTTGCCCAGAGCAGTGGGATGGCAGAGCCAACCAGGTTTTCTGACTGTAAGACTAGTATTCCTCCCCTCTCTATCCTGCCTCTGATAGGAGTCTCAATCTCCCTCTTTCCTCCACGAGTCTAGTGGCAACTGCCTTACTGACTGAACTGCACATTGTGCTTCCTACCTGACTTTTCAATAGGATGACTTATGTGACACCTTTTCAAAGCCCATTTTCCTGGTGTTTATGAAGAACTGGGAGCTTGGCCATGGGTTATGACTTTCCTTTGCTTGAGTTATCCAATATGGGATTGCCAAATCTGGGTAAATATGACTGCTTTCCCTAAACTGGCAGAAGCGAGTCAGAACCTCACATCTCTTTACCCTCCTTTTTTTATAGGGTACAAGGGTGAAAAGTCTTAGCCTTGCAGAACTTCTAATAGATAAATATTTAATAGAAAAGAGCACTGGGCTAAAAGTCAGTGCAAAAGTTCTGCCTGGTCAGCAGCCTTCACCTTTGTCCCTGCACCGATCCCCTTAACTATCCCAAATCTGCAAGCTCAACCCCCATCTCGCCTCTGGGACCGCCCCTATCTGTGGCCGTAGTGGGATTGACCCGACACTCAGACACCTTTTTCTGGACGCTGTGGTTTTGCTTTGCCTCCCCCCTCCCCTCATGAGCCCCATCTTTGACGTAATCATGAGGTTCCAGCCCTATTTCGTAAACTTGAATATCCGTTTATGTCCCTTGCCAACGACTTTAGTTCCTGTAGGACTAAGCTTCTGACGTTTTAGTGCTAGATGCCCTCCCAGGGGCAAGAGGCCTGTTCCCGAAAATGGGGCTCAGTGCCTGCGACCTGGGTACCAAACACCTCAATCTCCGACATCGCCTGCTCCCAGCTTCCGTTCCTGGGTTCCAACAGCAGTCAATCACATAGCCTCTTTCTGCAGCCACAACATTCAAAGATTTCATTCTGTTTCTCAGGCTGCACTGCTCTTGGCAAAGGCCTCTCTGTGTGTTTCCCCGGTGCCTTATCTGAGTGCTGACCTGCACAGTCTGACCCACCCGAGGGATAACCAGGGAACCAGGTCATGCTAGCCATGTCCCAAGATGGGAGGGTGCAGATAACCAGTTCCAGGCCTGGCTCTTCTACCAATTGTCCGAGTGGCCTAGGGAAAGTCACAGGGCCTTCTGAAGCCTCCTTCCCCAACCTCAGAACAGGTCTATATACCAAAGGGGGTAAGTGGGGGTGGTGGATGGACATAGAAACGCACTAGAGCATCTGCAGTTCGAAGATTCTTTTAAACTAATTTATGCAATGTGTAAGAGGGAAAGCCCTCTGTCTCTAAACACACACTTGCACACTCTTGACTTGTGTCAAATTCTGGTGTGTCTACCATGAACAAAGAAGCTTGGCTGCCATGGGCTGCCAGCCAAGAGCCTCCCAGGGGAACTTTAGGCCCAGGAGAAGGGAAAGCAGCTCTGTGGAATGGGTGCTCACGACTCTCCCTGAGCCACGACTCGCCTGCGAGTCACCTTCAACATGGCACTCCCAGCAGCCGGAATCAAAAGACCACAACACAAAACTTATTTCTATCTTTCCCCAGAGCAAAGCCCACTGCATAGAACCATTGACAGAGACATTAACTCAGGCGAAATTAGATGCACCCCAGAGGCAGCCAGGGAGGGGCAGGGCTGGTACCAAAGGACAATGGGTACTGGTGGAGGTTTGAGAAGAGGAGAAGGGGGTGTTCCTGTTTCCCGCCTGCCTCCTTCCTGGAGTTGTACGTGTGTGTGTGTAGGAGTGAGCCTCCTTCTCCCCTATGTTGCTTACAGACCCACTCTTTGTTTTCTGGAGGACAAGGACACATGCCCTACCAAATCTCCTTGGTTTGGTAAAGCTATACCCTAGGTACCTTTGGGTCAAGGAAAAGAGATTCCTCATAAATTCATCTAAATTGCCTGTTCTGGACATTTCCAAAGTAAATTTCTTTCTTTCTTTCTTTCTTTCTTTCTTTCTTTCTTTCTTTCTTTCTTTCTTTCTTTCTTTCTTTCTTTCTTTCTTTCTTTCTTTC
>NW_012118487.1:2681888-2682801 GCF_000951035.1 Colobus angolensis palliatus | reverse complement strand
GAGTGAGCCACTGTGCCCAGCCTCTAAAGTAAATTTCTTAAAACTGATTTCATTCCTCACACTCAGATAATTGTATAGATTTTAGTTTATAGACCAAAAGGGGACATAATTTTATATTTGTAAAAACTAACAAAATAGGTTGGCTTATAAATATGTATTTCAGTTTCTTTGACCAGCTGGAATATTTGTTATTTATTCTTCAAATGCAAAATGCTGAATCCATTTTTTAAAACAACAATAATAACAAAGTCCCACGCGTGCCAGCCAGGGAGTGTTGGGGCTGGGTAGGGAGGGTCTGTTGGCATGGTGGGGCGAGGCTTCTCTCCTGCAGGCTCACCGGAGGTCCCAGGGCAGCCCTGCCCAAGGGTGGCATGTGTTAGAAAGAAAGAATTCCCGTCATTCATAACCGTCTTGTGAGGTGGCTTGGACAAGTGCTGTTCTTATTTTACAAATGAGGAAATTAAGGCTGGAGAGGTTAAAGGATCTTTCCACGATCTCATGACTCCTTATGGCTGGAAACAGAACGTGGTCCCCTGGCTTTTCCTGCTGCTTCCTCAGGGACTGGTAGCTATGACAGTTCTGCTCTGATATGGAGTGTGCCCCTCCACTTCTCTCCATCCCACGGGACACATTTCCATGCGGTGAACATCAGTGCACACCAGGGACCCTTCTTCCTCACCAACCAGCCCCAGATAAGTCCCCCTAATGAACTGATGCTCTGAGGAACCAGTGTGGGACCACAGTCAAAGACCATGCAGCAGGGAGGCAGCGTGAGAGGTGTTCGTCCTCCATGTCGCCAGACATGCCTGTACCCAGAAGAGACAGAATCAGATGCGGGGCTTCAAAGGGAGACAGATGCAAGAAGTCCATTCAGATGCCTGCAGCTTCCATTCCATGCCTGTAGTTTCCCATT
>NW_012118487.1:2665410-2680770 GCF_000951035.1 Colobus angolensis palliatus | reverse complement strand
ATGCCTGTAGTTTCCCATTCTCCAGTTTCTTACCCACCAGTTGTTGCTGAGTGACCCAGACAAATCAACAACTCTCTCTACACTTCTTCTGGGTCCTGGCCTGTCAAGCTTAGAAACCAAGAAAACTCACCTTGCAGTGTCGTCACATGGGTGAACTGAGACAGACGCACTTTGTAAACAGTAAGCTACTGTCACAATGCCACCATTATTGTCATTAGCTAACTGGAGTGTGGGATGTAAAAACAACAGATGGCTTCCACTTCCTTCTGAGGTTGCAGTCTAGGAAGCACATGCACCACATTCACATAAAAATAGTTTAAAGGCAGCCACATTCCTGAAGAATGGCATCATCCAAGATGTGCTTAATCTAAGTCTAATTTTCCTATAGATAATCACAAGACAGGAAGGGACTATGTTATCAGAGTGCCTATATTCTATATTCATGGTATACTTGCTTTAAAGACGCTTCAAAATGCGTCCTAGCACAGTCTCTTTTATTTTGCAGAGTCTTTCTCCCAAATTAATGGCACGGTGGATCATGGCCAGTGACAGGCCTTCTTCATCTATCACATCTAATGTCACTTCATACTACAGTTGGCCCTCAGTATCCAGGGGTTCAACATTCTCAGATTCAACTAACCATGGATGGAAAGTATTCAAAAAGCAAACAAAAAAAAAAGATGGTTGTGTCTGTACTGAACACGTACAGGCTTTTTCTTGCCATTATTCCCTATGCCAAATAGTATAATGACTATTTACTTAGGATTAATATAAATCCTAAGTAATTCAATATAGAATTAGATAATGTAAGTAATTTAGAGTTGACTTAAAGTATATGGGAAGGGGCTGGGCATGGTGGCTCACGCCTGTAACCCCAGCATTTTGGGAAGCCGAGGTGGGTGGGTCACTTGAGGTCAGGAGTTCGAGATGAGTCTGGTCAACATGGTGAAACCCATCTCTACTAAAAATACCAAAGAAAAATATCTGGGCGTGGTGGTGTGTACCTGTAATCCCAGCTACTCAGGAGGCTGAGACAGAAAAATTGCTTGAACCTAGGAGGCGAAGGCTACAGTGAACTGAGATCGTGCCATTGCACTCCAGCCTGGGAGACAGAGCTAGACTCTGTCTCAAAAAAAAAAAAAAGTATACAGGAAGATGTAAGTAGGTTCTATGCAAATCTTAGACCATTTTCTATCAGTTAGTTGAGCATCGCAGATGTTGGTATCCTGGGGTAGAAGGTGCTGGGGGTCCTGGAACCATTCCTCTGTCATACTGAATGGAGTATGATAATTTACAGCACGTTTTCAGTGCCACAATCTTATAAAAGCTTATGTGATACTTTCATAGGATATCAAAAATATTAAATTATTAACACAATGAATTTTTTTAAACTGCACTATAGCCACAAAAATCCCTCAGGGAAACATCTGCTTTGATTCATTGTACGACTCTCTGTCATACTGACCAAGGCCTGTGGAGGTTTCCTTGTAGAGGTTTCTGTTTACCACAACCGTGGCACAGCCACCAGACCAGGGTCCAAACACGGTGTAAGTTTCACTGGCTGTGCTCTGGATTTGTTATGCCATTCTGGATAAATCATGCAAATTTGGAGGAATTTGGACTATTTCAAATGTTGCCCATTCCGAAATTGAGCAATCTCCAGTAGTATTTTATTGCTGTTTTACATAGCATTATTTAAAACTTGCATAATTCAAATTTGCATGAAACGTGAGTGTATTGTTCAAATGACAGCATCTTAACAGAGAAAACAGCATTCAAATGACCTCCATATCAGTAGAATAAAGGTGGGAACAACCGACTTGCATGTGGCTGGCTAATGGGGGAAGCACTTTTTGAAGGATGAACATTCTGAATATGTTGAATAAAAATACATTTTGAATACGTTTGTATAGAGAGTTATTTGGAGTGTGCTGAATAGAAGACATATTCTAATTCTATCATATGCCACTTCTTCGGTACCACTGGAAATGTCTCAATTTCAGAATCAATAGTTCTGATTGCTGCATTTTAGAAAGGACTCTGGATCATTTCTTTTTTGCAAAGCTATGCCATTGTCATCGTTGTGTTTCACTCAGAGGCATGATAAACACCCAGGGTGGGGAACGAAGACACCCTCAAAGAGGAAGGAATTCTGCCTGAAATTCCTGAGGGCCCCAGAGTTTGGATCAACTTTTTCAAGCACAGCGCGTGAATTATGCAATATTTTTCAATAACTAAAGGTAACCATTGATATCTGCCTGAAGGAAACTTGACCTGGGAGTATGATCTTTGGTTGCCAGAGGATACATTAAATCCCTTTTGGTGTTTGTTTGAATAATGGAGTAGACAGTTTAGGTTGCTTAGCTGAACACAGAGCACATTTTTATCCCGAAAGGGCAATTAGAAATCCTGGCTTTAAAACAAAGACAGAATTCCTTCTCTGCTTGGATCAGCACACTAATCAGCTAATAAACAAATATTTATGAAGTTCCTGCAATGAAACCTTTGACTCTCGTGTTTAATAACTCTTGACAAATTCTCTAATATCCTGGCAAAGAAAATATTTTCTCTACCAAATCATCTTAAAACATGTTTATTTTTCCATTTCATCTTTGGACGAACTAAAGGTGTTTAATTTTTTTGCCCCATAGAGATGGGTTATTCGATTCTGTGTCTCTTTCCAGTTCTAAGTTACACAGCCTTCGGTCAGCAAAACAAATTTATTTTTCCATGTTGAAAAAGATAGACTCATAGGATAAGATCACCTACCTAATGGTTCCCAAATCTGATTTGTGCATTAAAATCACATGGGGAACCTATCGATGTATAATCAAATGCTAGCTAATTTGCCATTAGTCCAAATTTCATTTTGGGGACCACTGACTTCATTTTACCAGCAGGGAAATTGAAGGTAACACAATTTGTGGCAGAGTTGGCCAAGAGACCCCAAATCTCCTCCCAGCTTGCAGTCCTGTTTTCGTTCTACTGAACCTTCCCTTACATGCAACAACTTCCAGGATTAAAGAGATAAATATCTGTCAGTGAAATTTTAAATGGATTTTTGGACATATCTCTTCTATTTGTTTCCCTTGAATTTCTTCTACTCTCTGTGAGTACCTTGGATATCAAGTTCCTTAATAGCAAGAACCTTTATGAAAAGTGACCAACAGCACAAAATCCTATAGTAAGTACTGGTCAGAACAAGCTTCGAAGACCCAGTTTCATCCTTTAGGAGCTTATGTACTCAGCATTTACTG
Source organism: Colobus angolensis palliatus (assembly GCF_000951035.1). Classification (NCBI taxonomy): domain Eukaryota; kingdom Metazoa; phylum Chordata; class Mammalia; order Primates; family Cercopithecidae; genus Colobus; species Colobus angolensis. The sequence goes on along the minus strand of NW_012118487.1, from coordinate 2,677,513 downwards.
AAGGCTCACTCTGTGCATACTCTCTGCTAGGGTCTCTGGGGATATAAGAATTTTAAACAGATGTGTTTCAAAGGAATGTGCAGTCTCATCGAACAGAGAAGACCCAAACATACAAAAAGGTAACCAGTGTGTGCAATAATAACTCTTGTCTCTGGGTGTTTTAGTTAAAGTAGCTGCTGTAACCCAGAAACTCCCAATTGTATAGTATAAATTCCTGATGGGTGGGTAGTTTTCCTCCAGGTGGTGACTCAGGGCTCCAGTCTCTTTTGGAGCTCTCCCATCTTCAACACGTGGTTCCCGGGTCCATTTTGGTTTTTTGAATCAAGTTGATAGAAGGGACACAGCAGTGGGGAATCGCCTTCTTTGGGAGGTGAATCATCTTCTTTCTTTTCTTTCACACTCTATTGGCACTATTTCACACTTAACTGCAAAGGAGGTGAGAGTGCAATGTGCTGTCCTCCTAGAAGAGAAAACGGAAATAGAAGAGAAACTAGTTACCCCACAAGGAACTTTGGTGTTCTTATCAGAAGAAGAGATCCTTGTGAATGCTCTAACGTTCTCTTCTAGGTGGGACTTCCCTTGGGCCCCAGAGGACCCCATTTAGAGATCATTGCGGGCGAAAGGAAATCACTCTGGAGATCATTCTAGGTTAAAGGAAAGAATTGTGCAAAGAGGAAGGGGTGTCAAACAGTAGGCACAGCGAGCCTGAGGCCAGTGTTCAACTGGAATGACAGGTGATGCGGAGAAGTGGGACCAAGGCTATAGATATTTGTTGGTGTTGGCTTGTGGTGGCCTTGAATACCAGCCTAAGGAGTTTTACCAACATTTTAGGATAAAACCAAAACTCATTTAGACTTCATAAAGTTAGGCAAGGGCTTTTTAAGACCCAGCCCTAGTTTGCTGTTCTCTGGGCACTGTTCAGTTCCTAGTGTTGACTCCCAGCTTCTCAGAAGATAGCAGCAATGAAGCTGGCAGCTGGAACGTGTCTCTGTCCTCTCTGGCCACCCCAGGAGATTGTGTCTGCACACGGCTGTTGTTGGACTCTGGGTGAGTTTTCAATTATTGGTTGACAGTGTTTTAAGATGGTTAGAGTCCATTAAGCAAGAGTGCTTGGTTCATAGTCCGCTCTTTGCTGAATCAGCTCTAAGGTGACCCTTGTTTGGGATCCCCCTTAACCACCAGGAAGCTCCCAGCTGAGTTTCCCATCCAACCTTGGTAACTCTGCAAAGTCTCACAGCAGGTGTTCTGCACACTAATTTCCCCCGGCCTCCTTTTCTTCTACTTTTCTTTTCTTCTGGTTTGTTTTTAACATCTTACTACAGTATAAAATTTGATAAACCAATACTTATAAATGTGATAAATAAAAGCAAACAAATGCTAGTAAACCATCTTGAAGCCTGTTCTTGTGAAATACAATATGCATAAGTAAATATATTAAAAATAAGTGATATTGCTATTGAATCCAAAGAGAACACAGCAACTTGGCCAGCCTGTCTGCCCATGACGTTTTTTAACCCAAGTGAACCAGTAGCTGAGTGAGAACATCAGGTTCTCTTCCCGTACTGTGTGGTGACTGCCTTCCTATGCATCCCCAGGCCATGGAACCACAAGGGACAGAGGTCTTAAATGGGTTCCCCTTTGTGGCCAGGCAATAGGACCTAGCCTTACCAACAGAATTACCATTAACACCCACAAAAACGAATGTCTTCTCTTTTGTAGGATGGGGAGGGGCAGAGAGAGGATCATTCACAAAACAGATTAAGCACGGAAAAGCCTGTTTTGAAAAATAGTGTCGTAATAGGGAAGTTCTTCCCCGCAAGCATGTGCACAGCCACTCTTGCTAACAAGATTCCACCCTTTCCTTCCTGAGACTAGGTCATGCAGAGAATTTAGTGAGTAGATATTTTTTGAGGATTCTTTTTGGCTCTTTCACGGGCCTCTCATGGTCCTGACATAGGTGACCACCCAGAGATGAATGTAAGATGACACAGGATTCTCTGGTCAGATGGAAAGTGCTGGATATACACATGCATGCCTACTGGCTTCCACATGTATAGTGCTTTTTTTCTGATTATGCAAATAATGTACCCTTACTGTAAAAAAATTATGAAAAATTTAGAAAAGACAAAAACTATTCCTCACCCCATCTTCCAGAGACAAACTATACTTAACACATCTCTTTCCTGCTTTTATATATGTACATATATCTCACCACAATGCACTCTGTATTACTGAGATGTATTAAGACGTATTACAAATGTATAACATTATATATGTCTTTTGCCATCTGCTCTGTTTGTATTCAATTTTATATCATGAAATTTTTGCCCATCTCACTGAAAAATCTTGAAGGACATTACTGGTGAAATGGACTGTGATTTCCCCAGCCATCGCACGTTGCTGACCATTTCAGTTGTTTCCAGTTTTAAGTGCAGCAGGAGAGAGCGTGTCAGTAGCTAAGCTTCTGCAACACACCTGAAGGAAGTATGTTCCCGGGTGCCCTGCTCTGATCCCCTTGGGGAAACACTGAGGGTGGATTTGGTTTCAAATACTGTAAATCAGGCCAGGCGTGGTGGCTCACGCCTGTAATCCCAGCACTTTGGGAGGCTGAGGCTGGTGGATCACCTGAGGTCAGGAGTTTGAGACCAGCCTGGCCAACATGGCGAAACCTGTCTCTACTAAAAATATATAAATTACCCAGGCACAATGGAGTGCCTCTGTAGTCCCAGCTACTTGAGAGGCTGAGGCATGAGAATTGCTTAAACCCTGTGAGATGGAGGTTGCAGTGAGCCGAGATCATGCCTCTGCACCCCAGCCTGAGCAACAGAGCAAGATCCTTACCCCCCCCAAAAAAAAAAAAAAAAAAGCCAGTGCCATAGTATGGGTTTCTATGCACATATGGCAGTGAGCCCATTCATTGACTGTCAGGTAGCATCTACATATAATGGAATACTATTCAACCTTTAAAAGGAATGCCATTTGGATATATTCTACACCATGAATGAACCTTGAAAACATGCTAAGTGAAATAAGCCGAATGCAAAAGGAAAACCATTATATGATTCCCTTTCTCTGAGATACCTAGTCAAATTCAAAGAGATAGAAAGTAGAGCAGAGGTCGCCAGGGGCTGTGGGGGTTGAGGGGAAAGGGGAATATTGCTTAATGGGTACAGAGTTTGTGTTTGGAATGATGAAAAAGTTCTGGAACTCAGTGGGGCGATGGTTACACAATATCGTGAATGTGCTTACTGCCACTGAATTGTACACTTGAAAATGGTTACAATGGTAACTCTTATGTACATCTTACTGCAATTTTTAGAAACCCAAAATAAGGCAGGATGACAACACAGGAGGGTAAATACCGAGGTTCTGCCTAAAGGCTTGGTCCTCCTAGTGGCCCCAGATGACCTCATCCCCCTCGAGGGGGACTCCCGGGAACTTTCCCACCCTTCTGAACCCAGCCTTCTCATTCTCTGATTTTCATCCAGGCTCCCCCATTCCAGCACAGCCTCCATTTCCTCAGGTGTCTGGTAAGTTCACCCCCATCCTCTGAAGAGCTCCACCCCTTCTCACAGGGCAAGCTCACTCCTCAGTTCTTCTTCCCTTCCAGGGCCTCCATTCTTATCCCGAGTTTCCAGCTTCGGCCAGGCGCCCAGGGGTGCTTGCTGTGGCCCGACCCAAAGGCCTCGGCGGGAGGAAACAACGCAGCTCTCTGGGGACCAGGGTGGGCGCTATCCCCCAGTCGGGTTTCCTTTTCACTCTCTGCCGGGAGGGCTGCAGGCCGGCTGGGTTTGTCACTAACTGATCTGCTCAAACACATCTCCCAAAGACAAATGTCGGTTTTGTTCTCCGGAGACACTAGAGTATCAGTCCACACTGGGGGCTTCCTCCACCAGCCAGACACCTGCTCTGCTCTTGACGTCAGCGGGTCCCCATCCCTGGGCACAGGAACTTTCGGATTCTGATGTTCTCCTCCTGAGGCTGCTGGAATCACGGAAGGACTCCACTCCCCTTTAATGTCAGCTTTCCCATCCCCTGCGTGTGGTCTCAAGACTTCGGAGCCCTTTCCTACAACGGGTGGGAGGGTGCGGTGGGGGGACGGTGACAGTTTCTTCTGTCATATAAACATAAAAACTTCAGCAACAGTGTCTGATTGTGTCAAAGCTGAGACCCAGATATGCTGGAATGTGGAGACAGAGACAATCCTGGTGTGGGGGTGGTTAAGGGACATCAGATCAGCTGTTGAGCCACACGCTTCATCTGCCAAAAGCTCCATGGGGAAAAACTGGAGTCCTGTCAAAAGCTTGCACATATTCTGACACACGCAGGTATGTCTTATTGACTTAGCAGGCCGTGACAGAGGCAGGGATTGAGTACCAGGTTCACGAATGTCTAACTCCCCACAGGCGAAGAAGGAAGAAGGCGGAAGGAGCCGCACTCACAGCAGGACGGGCCCCGGGCCCCGGGTGTCTGGAAAGCTGTGGGTGATGTGCCCTGGCTCGCCCCCGTGGTGGAGCCCAGCACTCCAGGATGGAGAATACTTGTAAAGAATTAAATTAGAATGATGTGCCTGGGAGGTAGAGTCAGTAGCATCAGGAGCCTGCTAAAAGGGCGAGGGCAGAGTAGTGAGAAGTTTCTATACAGGCTGGAGATCCCTGGAAGCCAGTGGCAGTGGAGTGAGAGAAGAGAGAACAGACACCTCAAAAGCCAGGGGCCGTCACTGGTGGCTGGACTAGGTGAGCAGCTCAGTGTTAGGGAGGTAGGTGACCTCTGTGGGAGCAGCTGAGGGCAGCAGGATGACCAGAGCCGCAGGAAGCAGCTGGGTTATTTACAGACAGCTCCCACCTGGGCTGCATCCATCACCCCCCACACTGTCTTATCCTCAGAGACGCAGGCCAAAAAAGATTGCTTCTTTTCAGTGGCTACATTTTGAATCAGGTGATGCTTGATAAAAATGAAACATTCTGCTCTTCATCACCCGACCTGCCTTTTCACCTACCCAAACAAAAGCAAAAATAAAACAAGACAATAATAGCAATGAGCAATGGGTCATGGGACAAGCCACAAATGCAGTTGACACAGCCTGGGTACATCATGCACAGCAGGGTCCGCTCTGTTCCACCATCAAATCCTACAAGAAGGGAGGCCTCGGTCTCCGCCTAGCCACTCCTGTCACCCCAGCTCACCGCTGCCTGAATGCTGCCTTCACCATCTCAGCCCAAGACACTGTGTTCTTGACATTTTAATCATTGGCATCATGTCATTTCTTTGGCAATCGAAAGCAATGTTCCTGCTCCTGTGTGGGTTTGAACAAACAGCCCAAGGGGAGAAATAATGAATTCTTAAAGGAGAAAAAGTCTATTTCTCATCTCAAGCGCCTGGAAGACTGAGGCGGGAGGATTGCTTGAGGTCAGGAGTCCGAGGCTGCAGTGAGCTATGTTCACACCACTGCACTCCAGCCTGGGTGGCACAGTAAGACCCTGTCTCAAAAAACAAACAACAGTTCCTGTAAGCAATGAGACACATAAGGAATAATCCAGCACACAGGGCCTTAGCACACACCCGGCCTGCACACTCTGCAACCTTCTGCTCTTACCTCAGTGTCATAAAATGTGGCTTGAGCAGCTCCTGCCCAGACAGATAAAAAGCAGGTGTAACATAGTGACCCCCAGGGACCCAAGGGCACCCATGGTTTGCGAGAGAGGAAAGAACACACAGAGCCTGCACTTTCCCAGAATTGCATTGCTCAGCAGCCAAGCTGTGGCTTCCCTGGCACGTGTAGCTGGCACGGGCTCCGTCCACAAGCAGGCCTGGCTGAGCAGAAGGCAGCTTCCAGGAACTCCAGGGTGCAGTTATTGTGTTGATCCAACAAGTGCCCAGGGCCAACACCAATGTGGGGCCTGAAGCTGCCTGCCCACTTCTCTCCAAACTCTCAACCCTGACTGACAGCCACACTCACAGCAGGATGGGCCAAAGGGCCATGGGACAAGCCACAAGTGCAGCTGACACAGCCTGGGTACATCATGCACAGCAGAGTCCGCTCTGTTCCACCATCAAATAACCCTGCCTCCTAATTGGGCTTGAGAGCCGGCAGGACGCACCTGTGCTTCCGCAGTGCAGTAATGGCTGGATTGCCACATGCTGGGATCTCAGTACAGCCGCCCAGATGTCCTAAACATGTTTTAGTCGCCTTTCTAGAGAAGGTACAGACCATGGTTATAGTAACAGGAAAAGTATTCGACAGGGGAAAGTACCAGGATGTCCCCTCGTGGACTGTCACTACTGGCCGTCACTACAGAACTTTTATTCATTGTTTCATTGTTTTTAAAACGTGTGTATATGCAAGGCCTTGTATCTTTCTGCTATGAGTTCCTCATGGTTGACCTGGGACCACAGACTCGGGTAGACAGCACACTGCCATGCTGCGTTAGGGCATAGCTGAGGCACGGTGGCTTATTGTTTGGGCTGAGGACAAATGTAGCTTTCAGTGAACTTCTCTTCCAGTGCAGTTTTGGGTAGGGAGGACGTACAAGTGTGCCCAGAAAGGCTGAAGACGTGGTTTCTTTGTTTTTGTTTTTGAGACGGATCTTGCTCTGTCGCCCAGACTGGAGTGTAGTGGTGCAGTCTTGGCTCACTACACACTCCTCCTCCTGGGGTCAAGTGATCCACCTACCTCAGCCTCCCAAAGTGCTGGGATTATAGGCGTGAGCCACTGTGCCTGGCCCAAAGAGGTTTTTTAAAGAGAAACAGAGGGAAGAGCAGCTGCCATAGGGAATGGAAATGTGGGAGAAGAGAGCCTATTTAAGAGGATTTTTTTTTTTTTTTTTGAGACAGATTTTCACTCTGTTGCCCAGGCTGGAGTGCAGTGGTGCAATCTCAGTTCACTGCAGCCTCTGCCTCCTGGGTTCAAGTGATTCTCCTGCCTCAGCCTCCTGAGTAGCTGGGATTACAGGCGCCTGCCACCACGCCTGGCTAATTTGTGTATTTTTAGTAGAGACAGGGTTTCACCATGTTGGTCAGGCTGGTCTCGAACTGCTGACCTCAGATGATCTGCCCGCCTTGGCCTCCAAAGTGCTGGGATTACAGACGTGAGCCACTGCCCCTGACCCAAGGATTTTTTTTTTTTTTTTTTTTTTTTGAGACAGAGTCTGGCTCTGTCACCCAGGCTGAAGTGCAGTGGTGCGATCTCAGCTCTCTGCAACATTCACCTCCTGAGGTCAAGTGATTCTCCTGCCTCAGCCTCCCAAAGAGCTGGGACTACAGGCGCTGCTACCATGCCTGGCTAATTTTTGTATTTTTAGTAGAGACAGGGTTTCACCGTGTTGGTCAGGATGGTCTCGAACTCCTGACCTCCAGTAATCTGCAGCCTCAGCCTCCCAAAGTGCTGGGATTCCAGGCGTGAGTCCCTGCGCCTGGCCCACTTAAGAGGATTTTGAAGGGGCTTTGGTGATTCCCTGTTCCATGTGCCCAAGAAATCACCATCAAAAATCGATGTATGTTTTGTCGTAACAAGGAGATACACAAAGGGATAGCGACGACCTCTGCCTCGGGAGTCAGCAAAGACTTCACTCAAGAACTGATCTTGAAGGATGGGTGAGAATTTTCTAGAATGAAAAAGATAGATAGGTTAGTGTGTCTCAAAAGCACGCCCAGGACAGATGCTGGTGGTTCCATTCCCAGTGGTCTGAAGGAACATGAGAAAAATAAAGGCCTGGTAGGAAGCTTTTCAAAAAGCTAAATTTATTTGATTGAAAAGAACTTAGGTTTGGAAGGATGTACTTTCTACTTTTGGAGTGTTGCTATTTTTCTTTCTGCTATGAAATCAAGCTGAAAATAGATGATACCATCTATATTATCATTTACATTCTCTCTTTCTTAGCCTAATAAAAACATCACGTTTCCCATATTTTTCAAAAAAGGTACTGACCTTTGAAATGCAAAGGTCTGAGGGCTACCATAGCACACTCTAGGCCAAGGTGCTGGCTGGTGCAGGCTGCCCCCCACGGTGTATGCGGAGAACTGGGAGGAAGCCAGGGTATGCGGAGGATGAGAAAGAGCAGTGGTTTAGGGTTAGATGGAGGACGGTCTTTCACAGGGACCTTGGACTTCATTCTTTAGGGATGATTAGGGGTTTATAAATGAAGGAGAGAGCAGATTATATTTTACTGGAACCCAGGAAGATTCACTTCGATTCCAGTAAATTAGTGGGCTGGAGAAGAAAGAGATGAGACAAAAAGATCAAGACCATTTATGCAATTTTCCACGGATAAGATGAGGGCATTCATTATGATCAGTGGCAATACAGACAAGGAAACCAAGCAAGACTCGAGAAACTCCTAGGACAGCATTGGCCTCAAAGACATTCGTGTGATGAATGCTTTAGAGCACTGTCAACTCACAGACACAACCAATATGTATCTTGTGTGATACAAGCAGTATATCTGAGGAGGTCTCGGAGCTGAGTCTTAAAGACCAGTTCGTCCTTCGGGCCCACAAATCCTAGTTCCTGAGCCAACTCAAGCAGTAAATAGCACTGGGGTACCACCTGTTCTTAGTGCCACCTAAGAACATAGGCCTTTGGGACCACTGGCCAGTACATGAATCTGACACTTTTAAAAATAAGAGATGATAGATTTAAAAGATCTATCTTTTAAATAAATCCCCACTGGGGCGGGGGGAGGTCAGGCAATTTAAAAGAACAGAATGGATTTGCAAGTATAGATGAGAAACTACAATGAACACTTGACCTCAGTGAGAGGGTGGCAATGGGGAATGACAGAGACTGTGGCAAACTCAAGCTCGTGTGCCCTACCTGAAGGGGGCAGCTGCCGTTCTATACCAGCTAACTCTTGCCACATAGGAATGGAACCAGATTTTTGAAATTTTGAACGAAACCGGAAATCTGAATTTTGGTTTTCTACTAATTCAAGTTTTGAAACATAACAGCAACACCATGTGAGTTGAAATCAATTTTGTTGGCAAGTTGAATTTGTTCCACAGACCTCCAACCTTAGGCCTTTGGCCCAGGGATTAGATAACTATTAGGCTAATACACAAGACCTCACACCAGAAAGAGAAACATGAAGATAGGTAGTGATAGAGGTGAGATGTGAATCATCTGCTAGAAGGAAGAAAAGAGTATGAGACCCTTTTTAACTTAAAATGAATAAATCGCTATTCATGATTCTCCACTTCTGTTACCAGAGGATGTAATAATGGGTTTTGGAAAATAGCACTTGTAACCATCAAGCACTGCCATTGCCATTGTCACGTTTGTCTTTCACAGTTGTTTTATATGAAGGAAGAACAGGTATTGTTATCCTCATTTGGCTGTTGAGAAAACGGAGACATGGCAAGGCCTGCAGTTCCCTAAAATCACTGAGTGTTAGCGGCAGGGCTGAGTCTAGAACTTTGTCTACCATCACCACCTCTGGCATCGGCCTACACAGTCACTTGTGAACAGGCCCTCTTAGAACAGGACATTTCAGCAGCTGCGTGTCTCTGAAAGTGCCAGAGACCCTCAGCGCAGGGAGGCAAGGTGGGAGAGAGGTTGCAGAAAGCGCCGCAGACACACCTGGAAATGCTTACCGACCCACGCGTGCCCACGGCCCCAGCAGAGGCAGGACCGCGGATACCAATCCAGGAGTGTGAAGAGAAGCATCTCTTGTCTGCACAATCCCTCAGCGGCTCCGCTGGGGGCTTTGCTGCACTCGGTTTTTCTCACCTGCAACTCATCAAACAGCATTCTGTTTTTGTCTTTATCGCCATTTTCATCGGGATTTGGAAGGAGCTATAGCTTATAAACACAAAATGGCAAAACAAAAAAATTTTAAAAAGAATTTGGAAGGGGCTGGATTTAGGTCTGCTGGGTTGTTTCTCAGGTTGCTAACTTTGGGGTGACTTATTTTGAAAGACACTTTACTGGGGCTATTCCCAATACTTGCATTCACCTTTGCAGAATAGCGTGAAAACATATATAATATTTGGAAAATATGCATACACTTAAGCAATGACTTTTAAATGTACACTTGGGAAACTTGTATAAAATCTGAGAAATGAATAAAACATCAAGGAGGCAGAATATTATAGTAGTTTGGAGTAGGGATACCGGGGCATGGGTTTAAACTCTGGATTTATCATCTTCTAGTTGGATGACTATGGAAACATACCTCCCTCCAGCTTCCAAATACATTTATCTATGTTATAATTCCATTAGGAGGTTATACGATGTACAAGTAGCTTACCTGGGAAACAGACTGAATGGAGATTAGCATGCAAGATTTTTATTGGGGGGTGCTTTTGGGATCAGCTCCTTGTGCTGGAGGGCAAAGAAGCAAATTTGGACAGAGGGAGAAACTGGGTTGCAATTTAGTCTCATCAAAGGCCTCAGCTAACCCCATGAGAAGCTCTGAGCTACTAGAACCTTTCAGAGTTATCCTGAGTTGCGGTGAGGGGACCCTATCTTAAAATTCCCATGTGGATCAGTCTTTGGATACAAGCTGCCTCTGGGAAGGCAGTAAGTCTCACGCATAGTGGCTTCCTTCAGCCCAGAGCAACTCCTGAGGGGGACTGAGACTTGAGGGCTATTTGCAGGCAGCATGCCCAGCAGCTGGGGGAATAAGTCCTTCATTCAGAAATGAAAAACTGGGCAATGCAACCTAGCTTCCACTACAGTGAGACAATCTACACACCAGTCCACACACCATTTCACACATGCATGGAAGAATAGTAGAATTGATTGATGCATGACAACTTTCGAGTATTAAGGTCATTTCCTTACTTTCAAAGCACAAACAAAAATAATGCATAATCAGAGAATAATGGAATCATACAAGCTGGGAGGCATTTTAGGATTTATCTCCTCCAATTGCTTTATTTAAAGATGAAGAACAGAAAACTTTAATGACTTGCCCTAGGTCATGGCAGAGTCTAGATTTAAATTTAGGCCATTGGGCTTCAAGTTCAGTGACCCCTCCACCATATTACAAAAAAACACATGGTAGGCTGGGCCCGGTGGCTCACGCCTGTAATCCCAGCTCTTTGGGAGGCCGAGGTGGGCAGATCACTTGAGGTCGGGAGTTCGAGACCAGCCTGACCAACATGGAGAAACCCCCATCTCTACTAAAAATACAAAATTAGCCAGGTGTGGTGGTACATGCCTGTAATGACAGCTACTTGGGAGGCTGAGGCAGGAGAATTGTTTGAACCCGGGAGGCGGGGGTTGCGATGAGCCAAGATCACATCATTGTACTCCAGCCTGGGCAACAAGAGCAAAACTCTGCTTCCAAAAAAAAAAGAAAGAAAGAAAGAAAAAAAGAAAGAAATTGTAATGGGAATAGCAAATAGATTTCATCTTTTATGCCGACTCTAATGAATTGGTAATGACTGCCTAGATTAATATGTTGAGAAGGAGAATCAAATTAGAGGTTTAACAGAACCTAGACCCTCATTCTGGGTTCTATAAATTCCTTGGCTCAGAGATGAACACAAAAATGCCAAATGAGTTGAAAATGGTATTTCTAGAGAAAAGTGGACCACTATCCTAGAAGAGAAAACGCCAGACTTGGTTTAAGTGAAGCTTATATCTAGCTGGATTGCTTTTTTCTCCACAGAAGACTTTTCTTTGGGTTATATGCCCTCTTTCCTCATATGCGGAGCCAGGGTGTCGTACCACATCCTCATGGAAGCTCTTTACAGCTATCCTTTGAGTGTATCCAGAAATCCCTATTGATGAGATGAGAAATCTGGGTTGTGTCCTGGGGCCACTAAGAAGGCTGAGAGACATTTCCAGACGCCCAGGTGATTGCATGAAGGTGGCTGAGGGCACCCACCTTCATCCTTATTCCACACGGCGATGGGAGGCACAGACTCCAGAGGTAAAGCCTACTGGAAGAAGACTGAAAAATATTTTTACTGTACCAAAATACAAATTTTAAAAATTTACCATTTTAACCCATTTCAAGTGTATATACATAAATATATTTTTTGAGACAGAATCTCGCTGTCTCGCCCAGGCTGGAGTGCAGTGGCGCGATCTCGGCTCACTGCAAGCTCCGCCTCCCAGGTTCACGCCATTCTCCTGCCTCAGCCTCCCGAGTAGCTG
>NW_012118487.1:2656254-2664825 GCF_000951035.1 Colobus angolensis palliatus | reverse complement strand
CTTGAAACCTTAGAATCATGACCTCCTTAGAGGCTACATAGTGCAGCTTCTTATGTTATAGAGGAGGGAACGAAGGCCCCAAAACACCAAACCTCTTGCCAGTGGCAGCCCTAAAAGAAGGCACCAAGGCCATGGGATCTAAAATTTGGGCTCACCATTTGGTTGAATCTTGGTAAAATGAATGCACCATTTTTGACAATCCATGTTCAGCACAGTTTCTGGCAGATAGGTATCATATGACTTTAAAATAACATCTTACTTTTACTAGATATCCAATATTTGTCAAACCAAGTGGTCCAGTTACATATTGTTTTATATCAAAGTACCCTAAAATTAGCATAGAACGGCAACGATTTTGTTATGCTCACCAACGCTTTAAATCAGGAATTTAGATAAGAAACAGTGAGGATTCCTTATCTCTTTTCCACAGTGACCTGAATCCTAGCTAGGGAAACTCAAATAGAAGCAACTTGAACAGCTGGTACTGGAACCATCTGGAGGTGTCTTTACTCATATGTCTCATGCTTGTGTTTGGATGCCTCAAAGCCTGGCCTAGCTTGGACTGTTGATTATGCACCCACAATTGACCTTTCCACATAATATTGAGTTGCCACACAGCATGGTGAAATCAGGGTACTCATACTTGTTACTTGGCAGCTCATGGCTCTAAAAATGAGGATGCGAGTCAACAAGGCAGAAATAGCATGATTTTTCATGACCTAGCGTGGGCAGTCACATGACATCATTTTCACTCTATTAGTCAAAGATACACATGTCTGCCCGTTTTTGAAGGGAGGGAACGAAAGTCCCACCTCTCATGAGGAAAGCATTAATGAATTTGTGGCTGTAATTTAAAACCATAACACCTAGTGAATATTGTCCCCTTGAAGTGGCCCTGTTGGGATGCCTTTTTGGAAAGCCAACTAGACTCTGCAGAATATCCTTTGGACTTGCTGGTGGTGGTGAGTCTTCACCTTTGAAGGTAGAGCTGACTTGGGGGAACTCCAGTGACGGAGGGAGATGGATCTCTGGACATTCATGAATCACTTAGTGGAATACCAGTATGTGAGAGGTACATCAATATAGGGCTCAAGTTTTAGTTAAAAACAAACAAACAGGAAGGATGATTCCAGAAACTAATCAGATTATCTTGTATGTCCAGTGATCAAATGCTAGATTTTCAAAGTACTACCTTAAGCAACATCTGTATCTTGAGCAATAGCTGTGCCTTCACCCTAACCCAGCCCACTTCCGTGAAAGGCGGCCGTCTTGTGGATAGGTAAGTTCTGGTGTGCTTGTTAAAAACAGCATCTCCCATGATTATGTAAATCATATGCTTCAGGGAGGCAGCAAATTAACTGGACAAGAAGGGTGTGATTCTGTGTGTTTTCTTCTAAATTTATCCAAATGGAGCTGAGTAACGGGAAACATGGACTGCGTGTTCTTTTACTCAGGCAAATCACACCAGATCTCTGATTTGTTCTCAAGCTAAGGGTTGCACAGACTTCCCAACCATGGCCTCGGGACTCTTGTGTTTGAGGTAAGAATGCCTGTTCTGCTGACATTGGCCCTGGTGTCCTTGCTTCCTGTCTATTTGGCGCTCTGAACTAGAGAGCTGTTGTGTTACTTAGGCCACCAGCAGTTCTCTGTGAAAGGCTCCTAACCTTTCCCATGGAAACACAGACAATTTGTGTCTGTGCTGCGTGATCCACCTTTTCACATTAGCCCACAGTAGAATTTTAGCAGTGCTCAGGATGAAGAGGCTAATTTCTACTTCCCAAACAAAGTGATACTCCAGAAAACAGGCCAATGGGCAGAGTGTACAGGGATAGTAAACCTGCACTTCCTGCCCCACCCCAAAAGGACTTGTCATCCCTGTGCTTTTACTACCTCACACCCTGTGCCTGATTGGTCCAAAGATCCATCTCTCCAGGAGAACTGTTTAATTTGACTATCTCTTCGACCACACCAATTAGGACACTTATCTCTTCTGTCTCTTAAAGGTGATAGAATGGTCCAACCAGTGTTCTGGGTATTATCCCTAAATGAAAGAGGAGTCCCAGAAAACGAACAACTGGCAGTGCCAAGGCATGCCCTTTTCTAAGATGGCCATCTAGCCAGCATGTTAGCATGAGCCCTTGGCCTGTCATGGTACCTCTAGAAAAAGGTGTATTGCTGTGATAAGAGCACTAGGGTAAGAATAGAGTCCTGGCCTGGCCTTGCACCACAACAGTCTCATCCAAACACACAATGACATGTGTGTTCATCTGAACACACAATAAAAATTGATGTGGAAGGTCAGGCGTGGTAGGTCATGCCTGTAATCCCAGCACTTTGGGAAGCCAAGATGAGTGGATCACCTGCAGTTAGGAGGTTGAGACCAGCCTGGCCAACATGGTGAAACCCCGTCTCTATTAAAAATACAAAAATTAGGCGGGTGTGGTGGTGCATGCCTGTAATCCCAGCTACTTGAGGGGCTGAGGCAGAAGAAACTCTTGAACCTGGGAGGCAGAGGTTGCAGTGTGCCGAGACCGTGTCATTGCACTCCAGCCTGGGTAACAAGAGTGAAACTCTATCTCCAAGAAAAAAAAAAAAAGAAAGAAAGAAAATTGATGTGAAGACACATCAATGAAATGTGTGTTCTTCTGAATGCACAACGAAAATTGATGTGAAGACACATCAGTGAAATGGCAATCATGACACTGACTTCTCACAGTTGCTTTTAAAGTCCCTTGTAATCTTTGGTGCATTCTACAAGTTTTATTTAAATCTATAGGACTGTTCATCTTAAGGAAAGTATTAGCAAAATTTTCTAAGGAAAAAAACAAGACAAAACCCCCAAAAGTTGTTTTTACAATTTAAATCTTCCAAAGAACAGGATAGTTGTGATTCTCCAGGCCTACCTGTTGGGGGTGATCAGCCCCAACACCAGGTCGTGTGGGTGACAAAGTCCAGCGGAGTCAAAGGATTGAGAAAAAGACAGTTTGAGAGAGAAAGTTGGGACCAGGGGGCCATTGCTAGTGTATGGAGGCTATGAAGACCCTGAGCACTGGGAGCCCACGCTATTTATTGGTAATCCAACAAAGAAACAGGTGGTGAGAATGTGGCGGCTGAAAGGGCAGGTGCATGATCCACAGCTGTGATGGTTTAGCATTTATAAGGAACATGTTCTGCTACTTGAGATAATGGGAATAAGAGCCTAGGAGGGCTAGAAGCAAGGAGCCAGCAAGTCTAGATACATTCCAGAGGACATTACGTCTGTCATGCAAGCCCTGCCTCAGTTTTTTTCCCAAGACTCAGCTTTTCCCCAACATGCCCCCCTTTTCTTTTTTTGTAAATGAGAAGGTATCATTAGTACTATCATTATTACTAGCTATCATTATTACTAGCATAAAAGGTGACCTCTTTTAATTGAGCAAGGCGATTGTAGGCTGTGCAGCTCTTAATTGCCAGTTGGTGACCCAACTTCGTTTTTCTTAGCCCTTATTCAAACTGTATTCGCTCTGGTTTGAATACCTCCCACATGTCTCCCTTTTCCCTTTTACAAGAGGACCCTTAATCCTAGGGGTTGCAGAAGGATGAAGGTCCGTCTTCTGTAACTTCTTCATGCTGAATAGAGGTGATGATATTCCTGCCTAGCTATTAAGGTCTCTTGTATTCAGGGTAGAGAGGAGCTGAGTCAGAAAGCATTGGTCCGTTAAGCTTCGTGACTTCTGTCTGTCCTCATTCCTTCTTCACATTCAGATTCAACTGGCTCATGGCTCGTAGTCTGGAAGCCCAGTCCATGGCTGGGATCCGTGGGTCCCTCCGGTCTCCCATTCCATGGTCGTACGCATCTTGAGGGCATCCACACGGCTTATTCATCTCCTGCAAAAACACAAGCATACCCTCCACATTAGTAAATGTACTGAAACAGAAGCAAAACTTTTGTGGCTGTAGCCGGGAGGCCACTGATAATAAGAAACAGGCCCCTTCTAACAGAAGGCACAGGGAAAGCAAATCGAGGCTTTCCAAACCTTCCATTCGCATTGTACAGGTGGGCCCACTAGATACTGTGGCTCATGATAGATCAGATGTCTGGTGGGCACCCACCACAGGCACCTGATTGCTACCTGGAGAGACTCAAGCAAATCCTCTTTGCCATATCATTATCTTTCCTTTTTCCCAGCTGTTTGTATGTGACCATATCTTTCTCTAAGGCCTGAGGCATTAAGATGAGTTAAAGAATAGAATGCTTGTGCATCAGCAAAGAATGCAGACACCAATGCATCCGCCGTTTGATTAAGTTTAAAGGACCAAAAGGTCCTGTTGGAGAGAAAAGAAAGAGTATTTTGTCCTTACCTCCCTCCCCTCTATTCCTTTTATATTTGCCCTCTCAGATTTTGATTGGGCTTTGAACCATGGCTAATTTCCATAATTCAGAATGTTCTTGTCTGTCTCTGGAAATCTCTGCTAGTCTTTGCTAGTCTCTACTTTTGTACCTCTTTAGGGCACTGACCTTATATTGCTAGTCTTCATCTATCTCTCTACTTACCTCTATCTCTCTACTTATCTCTATCTCTCTACTTATCTCTCTCTATTTATCTCTATCTTTCTACTTATCTCTATCTCTCTATCTCTATTTATCTCTATCTCTCTATCTCTATCTCTCTATCTCTATTCATCTCTACCTATATTTATCGCTATCTCTATTTATCTCTATATTTATCTCCCTTATCTCTACTAACTTAGTTCTACTTACTTAGCCCTACTTACTTACTTAGATCTACTTACTTATTTAGCTCTACTTACTTACTTACCTCTACATCTTTCCTGGAAACCTCTTTTGTGACCCTGGGTAGAGCTCAGAAATCCACCCTTTAAATTTCAGCAAGAGACAAAACAGGGATCCCGGACCCGGCACCAGATTGAAGGAAACAGGAAGTGCTCTCCCTTCCCCAAAGCAGGAAAACCAGAGTTTGGCCCTTGCAAATTTCCACTCCACATCAGCGTCATCCTCAATTTCTTGGAATGAATTGTTGATCGTGGCAATTAACACATTTAGCAAAACAATGACCATTGTAACATTATAGACTCCATAAAGAACATAACCAATGTTTTCAATGAATTTGTGGTTATAGTTTATGACCACTGATTTCACTTCAGAAAGTCCAAATATAGCCCAGAACAGTGTCTTAAAACTCTGTCGTGAAGGCTTCATTTTGTTTTGCACCAATGTAGTAGGAGTAGAGGTTGAACATTCCCATCACAAAGGCCACAAACACCGCAATGAACATGTTCAGCCCATATCATGCCTGTGTGCTCATTAAATCTGTTTTTCTCCAGCAGAGGCAGGTTAACCATGAAACTGAAGCTTCAAGATGACTTTACTTGCCCTATGCAAAGCAGCTCATGATTTATTTTTTCTGGGGACTACTGCCACCCAGGCCTGTGTGTCAATCTGTAAGCATCCAACAGCAGGTCTACAGTACAAATAGGCCTTTTATCAGACCCTTGATTAAACCAATATACAGCCTTTCCTGTTGGATTAGTACTACCAAAACCTCCTGTTCTTTTCACTGTGCTACTTCCCAGCTTTATGTCAACAACTGAGCAATTCTTTCTCCTAGGGAAGCAGACCGCAGAGTTGAGGAACTAATAACTAATTGAATTTCTGCGGTATAATCAGAACCAATCATTCCCGTATGCAGAGTGACACCTCTAGATCTTTCAAGTAATAGACTGACTGTTCCTGAGGGCAAGGGTCCCCCAACTCCTGTGGGGACCCTCTCTGGCGGCTCCCCAGGAAGCAGGGAAATGGGAACTGCACTTCAAAGGCTCATGGCAGCACTGCCCACTGCAACAGGAAATAATTGTTGCCGTTTGTAAGGGCACTGGCTGTGCCACGTATGCCTTGGTTTATTGAGGTGCTCTCTAAATAAACAAGCCTCAGATTCCACTGAGTCTTAGTACTACCAATTGCTCCAGGTTTTAATATTGCAACTACAGGAAAGGTAAGTTTTGTAGCTAATTCATCTTCTTGCTCATTAAGGGGAGAGAGAGGAGGTGGCCATTCACTTAATTCAGTAGGTGGAACAGACAGGCTGTAAAACATACCTTTTTCAGATGCCCTTTCTTTTCTTTAATTTCCTCCATTTCCTGTTCCTCATATTCAGAATCTGAAGTTCGTTTTTTACACTCATCCTCCTCTTCCTCATCTGAATCTGCCTCATCATCTGTTTGAAATGGCTCAAGAGCTGCTTTTATTAGTGCCCACATTGACCAAACTGAGACTGGAATTTTTGCTCCATCTTTATATACTTTTTAAAAATCTCTGCCAATTCTCTCCCATTCGTCCAACTCCATAGTCCCTTCTTCTGAGAACCATGGGCAAAACTGTCTTACTGCACTAAAGAGTGAGTGAACAAATTCTGAGTACTAACTTTCACTCCCCCTCTTCGTAATAAATGCCTTAAGAAATTTAAATAAACAGAATGTCTGCTTTCACTTTGTCCCTTTGTTACCCTGGTTCTTCCGAGCGCTCAGCTTTCCCACTGAGCTTCTTTTAGACGTCCTCAGGTGTCCTTTGACGATGCATCCTCTGCTTTCACACGCTCTGGTGTTCCTTCACCAGGGTCTTTGTTGCCCCACATTGGGCGCCAGGAATGTTGGGGTGATCAGACCCAACACCAGGTCGTGTGGGTGACAAAGTTCGGCAGAGTCAAAGGATTGAGAAAAAGACAGTTTGAGTGAGAAAGGTGGGACCAGGGGGCCATCACTAGTGTATGGAGTCTGCCAAGTCCCCAAGCTCTGGAAGCCCATGGTATTTACTGGTAATCCAACAAAGAAACAGGTGGTGAGAACGTGGAGGTCAAAAGGGCAGGTGCATGATCTACAGCTGTGATGGTTTAGCATTTATAAGGAACATGTGCTGCTACTTGAGATAATGTGAATACAATCGATCTAGGAGGCTAAGAGGGCTAGAAGCGAGGAGCCAGCAAGTCTAGACACATTCTGGAGGACATTATGCAAGCCATGCCTCTGTTTCCCTCCCAGCACTCAGCTTTTTCCCAACATCTAACAACCTCTGAATATCAGAATCAGCATGTTTCTCTCTAAAAATCTTAAGTACAGAGGCTAATTCATAAGGATTTTTTTTTTTTTTGAGGCAAGTTCTCACTAGGTCACCCAGGCTGGAGTGCAGTGGCACGATCTCAGCTCACTGCAACCTCTGCTTCCCAGACTCAAGAGATCCTCCCACCTCAGCCTCCATATGTCACTACACCCAACTCATTTTTCAATTTTTTGTAGTGGTCTCATAATATTGCTCAGCCTGGTCTCGAATTCCTGACTCAAGCAATCCTCTTGGCTTGGCCTCCCAAACTGCTGGGATTATAGGGATGAGCTACCATGCATGCCTAGCCAGAATTAGCAGTATCTGAGATCACCTATTATGTAGAGCAACCTGGGATCTGGCTCAGATGTTATCCTGCAATAAGTACACAAAGTTGCCTTGAGAATTGGACAGAAAGCACAAGCAGAGACATAGCATATGTGCCTAGTAAACTGGACAATCTGGTAAGTCAATTTGAGTCAGGTGAATCTTTGACATGGGTTAGAAGATATTAAGCAAACCATTTTTTAATTTTAAAAAACTGCATAATAATATGAATAAAACCAGCCTACTTGAATCCACTTGAGAAATACAAACACTTCCTTAAGTTAGAAGGATCATCTTTTTCCTTGAATATAAAATTAAAGATTAAATTTAAAAAAACATTTAAAATTAAATTCACTTATTATGCAATGTTCTTAACGTATATTTTTCCTGGCAGGTAAGGTGAGGTGAAAAGTTCATTTGAACTTAGACTTGAGTTCAAGTTTTAGTTTCAGCAGTGATCAGGTGTGTGTATTTGGCAAATGATTTAACTTTTTAGAGCTTTACATCCTCCGACGCCTATAAACCAGCTTTAATTGTGAAGTGGTTAAATGAAATGGCATTTGTTAAGGTCAGAGCCGACTACATATTTTGTCCAGCCCAGTGCAATATAAAAATGCAGGGCCCCTTTTGCAAAAAGCGGGAAAACAGCTTTCTCCTTCTTCAGTGGTCACTGTCTTCACCTGTCTGGGTATTTTGGTGACAATCTCCCTTAGGCACAGATAGAATCATCATCGGGCAGGTAAGTGAAGACCCTAGCACTCTCCCCATACCCAGAGAACAGGGGAGTGCAGCCAAGGACCAGCCCAGGGAGGTGGAAGGCAGGACCCAGTGAGTAGAGGTGCCAAGCTCCCCTCCCCAGTGGGCCCCCACTGGTCCCTTGCCCATGAAGTCTGCCCTGGGCAATGAATGTCCTTATCATAGAGCTCTCCTGGCATTTAGACACAGAGATTGAGATGTTAATTTAGTCTCTCCCACCCACCAGAGGATTTTGTGAAGATTACGAGAGAAAATATGCCTGAAATGTCCTTTGCAAATTGTAAAGCACTCAACAATGTAAACTATTGTCTTTTTTTCTTTTTTTAATTATACTTTAAGTTCTAGGGTACATGTGCACAACGTGCAGGTTTGTTACATATGTATACATGTGCCAT
>NW_012118487.1:2642896-2649999 GCF_000951035.1 Colobus angolensis palliatus | reverse complement strand
CCTGTAGTCCCAGCTACTCGGGAGGCTGAGGCAGGAGAATGTCGTGAACCTGGGAGGCGGAGCTTGCGGTGAGCTGAGATCCGGCCACTGCACTCCAGCCTGGGCGATACAGCAAGATTCCGTCTCAAAAAAACAAACAAACAACAACAACAACAAAAAAACAAAAAAAAAAACAGCAACTATCAAATATAGGAGGATGAATTACCAACTGCCCAAATGCAAATGATGATTCTGCCGATTCTCTGATTGCTCATTCTGCAGAGATGCTTGCAAGGTGCTGGCCAAGGGCTGAGTCCAGAGCCTGAATTCTAGACCTTCATTTACCAGTAAGAGATTTCATGACCTGGGGCCAGCCAGGCAGCCTTTTGGTATTTCAGTTTCTTCATCCATACAAATGGGGCAATCATACCTACCCTACCTGTATTTTACAAGGTGTTATTAAATATAATTAAATACTGGTGTGAAGGTGAACTGGCTGTCGCGGGAGCCTAGTTGCTACCAGGTCATCATACAAAAGACCTTTTACGATCACCATTCCACACTCTTCAGAGGCCTGCTTTGCAACTTCCCCTTCCCCCTCAAAGCTCCAGCACCTTCTCTCCTTTCTTTACCTTGTGGCTGCCCTTGCTTCCAATTTCACTGATTACTATTGAGACAGTCAGAAAAGAGCTTCCACAGAGGCACCTACTCCAGCCACCCCAGTATCTGAACCCACACACTCTGTTATCTGGATGCGCTTATCTAGAACCAGTTTCTAGTTTCACTGGGGGTTTTTCCCCATTGTTTTTCAATTTTCTCTTTTGATTACTGCTCTAATCTGTAACTTGGATTTATTTGTTCTTCTTTGTCCAGCTTCTTAAGGTGGAAGATTAAATAATTTTTAGATCATTCTTCTTTTCTAGTTTAGCACTAAAGCAATATATGTTTCTTCTATGCATTACTTTAGCTGCTTCTTACAGATTTTAATATGTGATGCTTTTATGATCATTCAGTTCAAAGTATTTTGAAAATTTTCCTGGTGATTCCTTCTTTGGCCCTTGGGTTATTTAGGAGTGAGTTGTTTGATTTCTAAATATTGAGAGATTTCCCATATATCTCCTAATTGTTAATTTCTAATTTAAATTCAGATATTTGGTCAGAAAATATATGTTGTATAATTTTGGTTATTTTAAATTTATTGAGACTTGATTTATGGCCCAGTATATGCTCTACTTAGTGAACATTCAATGTACATTCAAAAAGAGTATATTTTCTGCTGTTGTGAGGTGGGGTGCTCTATAAATGTCAATTAAGACAAGGTGGTTGGGGCTGGGCCCAGTGGCTCACGCCTGTAATCCCAGCACTTTGGGAGGCCAAGGTGGGCAGATCACAAGGTCAGGAGTTCGAGACCAGCCCAGCCAATATGGTGAAACCCCGTCTCTACTAAAAATATAAAAAATTAGCTAGGTGTGGTGGCATGCACCTGTAGTCCCAGCTACTCGAGAGGCTGAAGCAGGAGAATTGCTTCAACCCGGGAGGGAGAGACTAGAGTGAGCCTAGGTTGGGCCACTGAACTCCAGCCTGGGCGACAGAGCGAGACTCCATCTAAAAAACAACAACAACAATAACACACACACACAAGACAAGGTAGTTGATTGATAGAGTTGTTTGAGTCTCCTATGGACATACTGATTTTCTGTCTACTTGATCTAAGGTTATCAAGAGGAGTGTTAAGTCTCTGGCTGTAATTGAGGACTTGCTTATTCATCCTTTCAGTTCCACCCATTTTTGCCTCATCTATTTTGAAACTCTGTTATTAGATGTCTATACAATTAGGGCTATTTATTGTCTTTTTGAAGAATTGACTTGTTTATCGTTATGAGATATTTCTCTTTATCCCTGGAAAGATTCCTTATCCTGAAGTCTACTTTGTATCAATTAATGTGGTCACTTCAGATTTTATATGATTAGCATTTGCTTGGTATGTCCTTTTTCATCCTTTTACTTTTAACCTCTCTATATCTTTATATGTATGAATTTATTTTTATAGTTTAATTTTTAGTTGACAAACAATAGTTGTACATATTTATGGGGTACAATGTGATATTTTGATATGTGTATACATTATGAAATGATCAAACCAGGCTAATCAGCATATCTATCACCTCAAATATCTTTATTTTTAAAGTCCATTTCTTATAAACAGTATATATCTGGATATTGCTTTTTGGTCTTTGTCATTTGATTGGAGAGCTAAGGCCCTTTACATCTAATGTCACTGTCATTATGGTTGAGTTCAGGTCTACCATCTTAATATCTGTTCTATCCATTATTTGTGTTTCTTTTTTCCTTCTTCTGGGTTAATATATTTTTAATATATTATCCATTGGTTATTACTTATATCTCTTTGGGGTTTTTCAGTGGTTGTTCTAGGGTTTATCATAACATTATGTCACTTCCCGTAAAAACTAAGAAACTCACAATAATATACTTTCATTTTCTCCTTCTTGTCCTTTGGATTGTTACTGTTAAGCATTTTATTTCTATATCTCTTATAAAACTAATAACACATTGTTATTATTTTGTTTTCAGCAAATATATTTTAATAACATTTTGAAAACCAGGAAAAAGTTTTTTGTGATCACCTATATGTTTACCATTTCTGGTGCTCTTTTCTCTTTTCTACGGATCCAAGTTATCATCTGGCATCATTTTTTTTAGCCTGAAAAAGAATCTTTTAATATTTCTTGCATTACAACTCTTCTGTCAACAAATTCTCTCAACTTCTGCATGTCTGAAAGTATTTTGCTTCCTTTTTAATGATATTTTCTTGGAATATAGAATTCAGAGGTGACAGATTTTTTCTTTCAGCGTCTTAGGGATTCCATTCCATTGTCTTTTGACTTGCATTGTTTTTGATGAGAAATCTGACATCTTTTAATTTGGCTATTTTAATACCTTTTCTCCTTATGTTTTCAACATTTGATTATGATGTGCATTAGCCTGATTTTTAAAAATTTATCCTGCTTCAGATTAGTGGAGCTCCTTAAATATGTGGGTTTAGAGTTTATATTGAATATGGAAACATTTCTCCCACCATTTCTTCAGATATTTTTTACCTCCCTTCCTCTCTAAGACTGTAATTATAAATACATTAGACTTCTTTATATTGTCATAAGGTCACCAAGGCTAAGTTAGTTTTCTCCCTCAAGCATGTGTTTCTCTCTCTTTGCTCCTGTTTGGATAGTTTCTATTGCTATGTCTTCATGTTAACTGATCTGTTTTAAATACACATTTTAATCTGCTATTAAGCCCATCTGGTAAATTTTTTATTTACAATATCATATTTTTTAATTCTAGAAGTTATGTTTAGTTCTTTTTTATATCTTCTGTCTCTCTCCTTATCATATTCATGTTTTTCTTTGATGTTTGAGCTGTTATAAGAGTTCCTTTACTGTCTCGGTTGGCAGACTCCATCACTCTGTCATTTCTGGGTATGATTACATTGACGAATACTTCTGGTATTGGCTACGTCTTCCTGCTTCCTCACATGTCTAGTAGTTTTTGATTAAATGTTGGTTTTGTTGAAAGCCTAAATTTTATTGTTTTTCTTTGAAGAGTGCTTATTTTGATAGGTAAAGTCACTTTCTTTATCCTTTTGCATCATGCATTTAAGATTTGTTTGGGCAAGTCTAGAGTAGCTTTTACTTTGATGAATAACTGAGGATTAATAGTTAACCTCTACTACTAAGGTGTGACCCTTCTGAGGTCTCTGTTAAACGCTATGAGAGTGCAATGAAGTCTTTCCACCCTAACTGATCATAACTCAAACCTCTCCCACCCGCATGTGAGTCCTGAGAACTGTTCAGATCACAGCTCGTGATAGTTCCTCATCCAGCACTGTGGAGGCCGACTCTGGGCATCCACAGTTGACTATTCACCTAGATTCATGGGGACCCCAACCCAAGAGATTTACAAAGACTCTGTCTTCACAGTGCCCCTTGCTGGCACTCCACCCTGCAAATTCCAGGTGCCTCGGCCTCTTCTACCTCTGCTCTGTCGCTACTCAGTAAGTCTGCCTTGCTCCACCTGAGTTCTTCCTCCTTGTCTTCTGCCTCCAGGCAGAACCTCTGGATGACTGCGGGGTTCACCCATTTATTTCTCTTCTCTCAGGCATTACATTCTTTCCTAATTTTCTAATTGTTTATAGCAAGAGGGCAAGTCCAGATATGGCCCTCCTCTAAGCAACTATCTAAAGCTATCTAAAGCTAAAACCTCCTTTTGTGTGCCAAATTCTGTCTTTCTCATCTACTAAAGGACATATTTTTGACAATTCTTCCCTGACCCTCATATCCTTCCCTCTAGTTACACTGGTTTCCTTACAGTTCCTTGAACACGTCTTGCCTTGCTAAGTTCCATGAGGCAGAGATCTTTGTATATCTTGTTCTCTGTTGTATCCCAAACTCACATAATGGAGCCTGGCATAATAGTAGACTGCTCAGTAAGTATTTGTTGAATGAGAATGACCAGGCCTCACCCAAAAATAGTGAAAAGGGGTAAATTTTTTCATCTCTTTGACTCTGGTCAGAGGTGAGCAAACTATACCCTGCAGGCCAAAATGCAGAGAGCTACCCCTTCCTCCCCCACTTTTTTTTCTCTTTTTAAATTTGAAGCAGGGTCTCACTCTATCACCCAAGCTGGAATGCAGTGGTGCCATCTTGGCTCACTGCAGCCTTGACCTCCCAGGATCAAGTGATCCTACCGCCTCAGCCTCCTGAGTAAGTAGCTGGGACACGGTAGTGTGCGCCACCATGCCCGGTTAATTTATTTTATTTTATTTTTTTTGTAGAGACAGGGTTCCACCGTGTTGCCCAGGCTGGTCTCAAACTCCTGGGCTCAGGCGATCCACCTGCCTTGGCCTCCGACGGTGCTGGGATGACTGGTGTGAGCCACTGCGCTCAGCCTACTAACTGGTGCTTTACAGAATGTGTTGACTCTTGATGTAGAGGGGCATGCTGAAGAGAGAATTCAGTGACCCTTTGCTGCTCACACAAAAGTCCAGCCACTGAACCCAAAGACTGAAACACACCTAGATCCGGGTGGGGGAGCCAGACCCTCAGTACCACACAACGACGCAGCGACCTCACTCTGGGGGAGAAGTTAATCTCTTGAACTCCTGTGCTCAAGCGATCCTCCTGCCTCAGCCTCCCAAAGGGCTAGGATTACAGGCATACAGCAGCACGCCCGACAAAAAGCTAATCTCGAAATGCTGCGATTCCACACCCCAGTGGCACTCTGTGGAGGTGGCGAGAAGTAACCGTGTCTGCCCACGCACATCACCAGTGGGCAGATGGGAAACGTTAGTCTATTTTTTTCACTTCTACATCCATTAGTCTTTCAAGAGCTGAAAATTTCTCCCTAACTGCTTATTCTTAGTGATCTTGCCACAGAAGGGTCATTTGTATCGTATTCTGTTGACAGAAAGACACATCTCAGTTCCTTAAAAGAGCATCAGCTTTCATCTGTCTTGAAGACTGGGCTTCTTGGAACACTGGCTTCACTTGACAGTGCATGAGCTGGGGGCTCAGCAGGCACTTTTCCAAGATGCTAGAATCTGTGATTACTAGGCAGGTGGCTGCGGGACCCCGTCCTGAATAAGCCCATAGTGGTCAAGCAGGCCCTGGTTGGAGGGCTTTCTAGGAAGCTGGTATGGCTCTCAGGATGACTCACGTTGGGGCTGGCCTCCCTGGGGACTCCTTGGACCTGGAAGGACTCTATGTAAAGGAACAGCCTGTGAGCCGTGCAACATCTAGACTTATGTTGCCCAGGCTGGTCTTGAACTCCCAGGCTCAAGCAATCCTCCCACTTAGGCCTCCCAAAGTACTGGAATTACAGTGCAATCTTGTTGCATGTATATGTTGTATAGTGGTGAAGTCTTGGTTTTTAGCGTATCCATCATGGGAATAATGTACACTGCACCCATTAAGTAATTTCTCATCAAGCTCCCCGCTTGTGCCCCTACCCAAGTCTTCAGTGTCTATCATTCCACACTCTCTGTCCACATGTACACATTATTTAGCACCCACTTATAGATGAGAATATACAGTTTTTGACTTTCTGAGTTGTTTCACTTTAGATAATGGCCTCCAGTTCCATCCATGTTGCTACAAAAGGATGGAATTTTATTTTTATTTATTTATTTATTTGAGCTGGAATCTTGCTCTGTCACTTAGGCTAGAGTGCAACAGCACAATCTCAGCTCACTGGAACCTCTGCCTCCCAGATTCAAGAGATTCTGCCACCTCAGCCTCCCGAGTAGCTGGAATTACAGGTATGCGCCACCATGCCCAGCTGATTTTTGTGTTTTTGTAGAAACAGGGTTTCTCCTTGTTGGCCAGGACGGTCTCGAACTCCTGGCCTCAGATGATCCACCCATCTCGGCCTCCCAAAGTGCTGGGATTACAGGAGGCGTGAGCCACCACGCCTGGCCAATTTTATTCTTTTTTATGACTGAATAGGATTCCATTGCATATATACAGACTACATTTTCTTTATCCAGTTTTGCAAGGATGGACTCCAAGGTAGGCTCCATACCTTTGCTACTGTGAATAGCACTGCAAATCATCAATGTACAAATGCAAGTGTCTTTTTTACATAATAATTTATCTGTCTTTGAGTTGATACCCAGTAGTGAGATTGCAGATGGAATGGTAGATCTATATTTAGTTTTTTGATATATCTCTGTACTGGTTTTCATAAAAGTTGCACTAATTTATATCCCCAGCAAACGTGTAAGCATTCCTTTTCTCCTCATCCTCACCAACGTCTGCTATTTTTTGATTTTTTAACACCCCTTCTGACTGGTGTAAGATGATATTTCATTATGGTTTTAATTTGCCCTCTCTGATGATTAGTAAACCTGGGCAGGTTTTCATATGCTTGTTGGCCATTTCTGCATGTCTTCTTTTGAAAAATGTTTACTTATGCCCTTTGCTCATTTTTAATGGGATTATTTGTTTTTGAGTTCCTTGTAAATTCCAGACAGTAGTTCTTTGTTGGATATACAGTTTGCAGGTATTTTGTCCCATTCTGCAGGCTGTCTGTTCAGCCTGTTGTTTGTCATT
>NW_012118487.1:2627350-2641951 GCF_000951035.1 Colobus angolensis palliatus | reverse complement strand
CTCAGATGATCCACCTGCCTCAGCCTCCCCAAATGCTGGGATTATAGGCGTGAGCCACTGCACCTGGCCAGTACCATGGTGTTTTGATTACTATAGACTTTGTAGCATAATTTGAGGTCAGGTAATGTGAGGCCTCCAGCTTTGTTCTTTTTTCTTAGGATTGGTTTGGCCACTCAGGTTCTCTTTTGGTTCCATATGAATTTTAGGATTGTTTCTCCTAATTCTGTGAAAAATGACATTGGCATTTTGATGGGGATCGCACTGAAGCTGTAGACTGCTCTGGGCCGTATGGTCATTTTAACAATATTAATTCTTCTGATCCATGAGCATGCGATGTTTTTCCATTTGTGTGTCATCTACAATTTCTTTCACCAGTGTTTTGCAGTTTTCCTTGTAGAGATCTTTTACCTCCTTTAGCAGAACATTTCTAAGGTGTCTTGGAGGAGACCTTTGCTGGGTGAAGTGTCTCTTTTTCCAAGCTTGGACAAAAAAGATAAATGGGAAGACAATTCAGAGGATGCCTGTTTCCTGAGTGCATTACCTGAAAGTTAAGGAGTACATCTGGAGGCCCCGATCCAGCTACTTTTCAGGCTCCCTCAATAAGGAATTCACAGTCACTTGCAGGAAAGTTATTTTGGTATAAGCTGGGATTTAATATGTGTTCAATAATAGAGTTAACCACCTTCACAGAGTGAGACACCAAGCACCGTGGGGCAAGAAAGTGGAAGAGACCTATAAGGGACTATTCACACAGACAACTATGCTTAAATAAGATGTTGAATTGCTAGTTGCTTTTTACCTCAGACAAAAATACCAATACATGAAGTCAACCAGAATTAGGGCAGGAAAACAAGGGTCCCCACGTGATCACTCCAGTGCACCCCTTCATCTTCTTTGACAAGGATGGGATGGGACTGTTGTAGCCTCTGCTGCCTTGGGAGAAGGGGTCTCCCTCCCCCTGGAAAGGCCACTTGCCCCCAGAGAAAACCACCATAGTGTTCAATATCAGCAATTGTAAGAAACTCCGGCTTCACCTAAAGAAATCTCTACCCGCAGTGCCACCCTGCCCCGTGCCGGACAGCTACAGCCCATCCAGTCCAGCCGCAGAGCCTTCCCTGGGGAAATCCAGCCCCTTGTCTAATGCCAAAGAATTCTCTAATGCCCTGTTTCTTTTGCCTTCCCCTGGAGTCCTCTGACTGCAGCTGGGGCTTTCACTGCCTATTGGCTGCACTTTGGCTGTCTGCCTTCTACTGGCTTTGAGAAGGCTGGGAGGAGCCCAGGTTCTGTAAGAGAAGAGGGGAGAGGGCGAGCCTGTGGAGACTTTTTGTCCACACCATCTCCCCACTCACAACAAGCTGCTGGTAGCCTCTGGAATTTACCTAAGAATAAACTTACCCTCACCTCATTACCACAAATACTACCTTCCAAAAACCAAATTGTTTAGTCTCCCATAAGAAAGGTGACTTTTGCCTACCCTGCCCATTTTAATTTCAAAAGACACTCCTCTCTGTCCAATTATGGGAGAATGCTTGTCTGAGCCATCTGGAGAGATAGTCCCCACCCTAAATCACTTATCCGAGTGAGATGAGGAGTGAGGGCAAATTGTCTCTGTTTAATCTCACCCCACAGAACTTTCTGTTTGTGTCTGGTATCCATCCAGCCCCCAGGCCCCTTAGTTTTGACTTTGTTTTTTTTTTTTTTTTGGGACAGAGTCTGGTTCTGTCGCCCAGGCTGGAGTGCAGTGGTGCCATCTTGGCTCACCACAACCTCCGCCTCCCGGGTTCAAGTGATTCTCCTGCCTCAGCCTCCCGAGTAGCTGGGACTACCGGTGTGTGCCACCACACCCAGCTAATTTTTGTATTTTTAGTAGAGACGGCATTTCACCATATTGGTCAGGCTGGTCTTGAACTCCTGACCTCGTGATCCACCCACTTCGGCCTCCCAAAGTGCTGCGATTACAGGTGTGAGCCAACTCACCCAGCCATAGTTTTGAGGTCTTGATGCAGGCCCTGATCTGTCCTGCCTGCAGGATGTGTGGCTGCCTGACTTCAGACTCTCTCTGGGTTCTGGTTCCTCTTAGCTCCATCCTAACTGAGGTTTCTCCTTGTGATGCTGTGAACTCTACCAGCCTCCTCAGGGACCAGCCTGGAAGTGTGGAGCAGTTCTCAGATGGGAATGAGGGCAGGGAAAGGCCGACAGCCCCCTGAACCCAGATTCAGAAGAACCCCTGCTAATTCTCTGTTTTGTGTTTTTTAGAGACAGGGTCTTGCTATGCTGCTCAGGCTGGAGTGCAGTGGTGAGATCACAGCTCGCTGCAGCCTGGATCTCCCAGGCTCCAGCAATCTTCCCACCTCAGCTTCCTGAGTAGCTGGGACCACAGGTGCATGCCTCCACGCCTGGCAGTTTCCGTTTTTAACAGATGAATTCCTCTGCAAATTCCTCAAAACATCAAGCATTTCCAGTGCTCTTGGAATGAAATTCAAGGAATATAAATTATATTCACACAATGCTTCTAGAATACACATTTTGTGTGAAGTAAGAAGAAAAAAATGCTTTTTTATTTAAAGTAAATTATAATGAACTAGATCAGCTTTTTTTTTTTCCACTCAGCCTACAAACTAGTTGACAGCAGTGATTATTCATGATTCAAAACAGCAGACAACTGTCTTGATAACTTCCATTTTCAGGTTTCTGAGGCCGGGTTGGGGGCAGGTGGGGGGAGTGGCAACTCCTCCAAATCTTTATTAGATTCTCTGCTAAGTAATAATACAAATATGAAGTAGGGAAATCAAGGTAATAGCTCTTCAAATTGAGTTTTCTGTTTTCTTATTTCAAATGTATCCTGATAAACACAAATTAAAACAAGGAGATACCTCTTTACACCTAGTAGAACGTCTAAAAACAAAATCAAAACCTCTGACATTACCAAGTGCTGGTATGGATGGGAAGGAGCTAAGTAAAACCCTCACACATTGCTGGGGAATGCAAATAGTGCAACCAGTTTGGAAAACAGCTTAGCAGTTTCTTTTAAAGATAAACATTCACTTATCATGTGACTCAGCCATTCCTCTCCTAGGTATTACCCAAGAGAAATGAAAACGCATGTTCCCATAAAAATCTGTATGCAAATATTTATAGCAGTTTTATTCATAATTGCCAAACATTGGAAGCAATCCAACTATCCATTAACAGGTGAATGTGAAATCAAACTGGAAAATACATACAGTGAGATACACCCAGTAATAAAGAGGAATGAACTAGGAATACATACAGCAACTTCTCAAGGGTATTACGCTAAGTGAAATCAACAAATCTCAAAGGTCACATACTGTGGGATTGCACTTAGGTAACAGTTTTGAATTGGAGAACAGATGAGTGATTCCCAGGGACTGGGGAAGGAAGGAGTAGAGAGACTACAGAGGTGCTGCACGGGGTAGATCTTGGTGGTGGTGGAAGAGGTCCTGATACTGGTTGAGGTGGGGTTATGGGAACCCGCACATGTGATAAAATGGCAAACATAATATTGTTGGGGCTCAGAAAACGGTACCCCAAAGGGAGACCTCAGAAACAGCTCTCTCTGACCTTCTCCTGTCTTCCTGTCTCTGGCCCCTCATTCTCCCCTGAAGCTAGTCATGGAAAGTAGAATCCCTCCTACCCAAGTGGCCTTTCTGTGTAAAAACGGGATATAAGGAAATTATCTGACCCACCTTGTTTGACTTTAGGTCATGAGAAACCATTCCAGAGAGGGCCCTGCCCCCTACCCAGAAAGAAGGAATGTTGCCCAGAGAGGCCAAGAAGAATCTGAACACACAGGCCTAGCTGGGTTTCCCCACTCAGTCTCTCAGCATTAGATCTTACCCTTCTTGTCCGATAGTATCTCTACACGGCTGCCCATACTTAGTTGAACCTAAGCATAAAAATGGACGATTTCCCCTGTATCTTTGGGCTCTTACATCACATAAAACTCGGATCAAATAAATGTGCATACCTTTTCTCCTTTTTTTTTTTGAGACGGAGTCCCACTCTGTTGCCCAGGCTGGAGTGCAGTGGCCCGATCTTGTCCCAGTGCAACCTCCGCCTCCCAGCCTCAAGCGATTCTTCTGCCTTAGCCTCTCCAGTAGCTGGGATGACAGATACGTGCCACCTCACCTGGCTAATTTTTGTATTTTTAGTGGAGACGGGATTTCGCCATAGTTGGCCAGGCTGGTCTCAAACTCCTGGGCTCAAGCGATCCACCCGCCTCGGCTTCCCAAAGGGCTGGGATTACAGGTGTGAGCCACCATAATCCCTTTTCTCCTATTAATCTGCCTTCTGTCAGTTGATTTTCAGCAAACATTCAGAGGGCGAAGGGGCAGTTTTCCCTCCACTCCTACAATATCAGTGTCAGTGTCCTGCTCCTGATGGCATGCTGTAATTATGTAAGATGTAACCACTGGTGGAAACTGGCTGGAGGGTACGAGAGACCACTTGGTATCTTTGCAGTTCCTCTGACTCTGCAATTACTTCAAAATTAAAAGCTTATATATATGATAATAATGTTATACATAATGTATATATTACATATACATATAAGCACACACAAACATGCATGTATATACACACATGCATGCATATACACACATGCATGCATAAACATATTGCTGTAGGAGTTATTAAGTAATTATTTTAGGCAGATAGGAGAAGGGGTCCTTGGGAAGTTTTCATTTCTTTTAAGGCAGCTCCAAAAACGTTTCCTGTCTAGTAGAAAAGCTCCGGCTCTAGCCGAGCTGGCAACCTTTAATAAGCAAATGCCAGCCATTAGAAACTGGGTCCACCCAACATGGCCATTCCCATCATTGTCTTCTTGCCCTGGCCCCACAGGTTCCTGGCAACATGGCCGCCCCCACAGATCCCCACGTGTGTAGAACATCATGGGGCCCTTCATTTGTATATTAAAAGACTAGAGTGGGAGGGTCAATTTTTTCGAGGGCTACATGAATGACACACCTGGTCAAACCAATCTCCCGAGCCCTATGCAAATCAAACACCGTCTCCTCCAGTCTCTTCATATACCTGGCTGCTATCTGTGGCAAGCGGGGTCTCCTCTTTCAGCTTTGGAGCCCCCTCCATCTCTGTAGGGAGGAGCTTCCTACTAAACTCTCCTGCTCCTTAAAATCGCACCACGTGTATCCGTGTCTTTTTTTCCAATTCGACTCCAGACGAAGAACCTGGTATTCCTCCACTCATCAGAGATGTATCAATATGACACAATAATATGGATGAATCTCAAATATATTATGCTAAGTGAAAGAAGCTAGGCACAAGAGGCTGCTTCCCAAATTACTTCATTTATATGACATTCTGGAAAAGGCCAGACTAGGGACAGGGAACAGATCAGTAGTCCCCAGGGATCCCAGGTGGGGCGGCGCGAGGGAGTATAGGATGAGAGAGCTGTCCTGTATCCTCTCTGTGGCGGTAATTACTTGAATCTATGCATGTGTTAAAACTTGAGAAACTGTGCACCAAAAAGAGCAAATTTTACTATACATGCATTTAAAAGTAAACTTTAAAAAGTGGCTTGTCAGCAATGCACAGAACAGCTCACTTCTATTGCAACAAACTATTGTGATTGCATTTGCGTGAGTTACACATTCGGTCTTCACAATTTGAACCCCAATTGTGACACTATCCAAAGGGGGAAAAAAATTCCCTGAGATTGTGTGGTCAGTAAAAGTTTATATTTACATTTAAATATCTTCAGTGTTTTTGACTTTAGCAAGACAAATGAGAATCTTTGATGGTGTTCGGTTTGTTGACCAGCCAGTTCAAATTACAGCTGGGTAGTTACCAAAGATGGACAGATTACAGCATGGAATTAAAGTCAGAACAGAGTATGGGAACTCTAGCTTGAAACCAAAATAGAGTTTGGGGAGAAAAGAGCTTGGGAATTAATTGCATTCCTTGAATTCATTCCTTGGAAGTGTTTTGCACTGGCTCCCACAGTGGCTCAGGTGTACATGCTTTGTTTAGTAGTTGATTCTTTGAACCACAGGACTTTTGGAATGTAATATGTTTGTTCTCCACCCCACCCCATGCCTGTGAATCTCTTTAGTAGGTTTATTTATTCACTCTTTAACTTCTATTGAATGCTTTTGCACCTGAGTATACCAACAGTAGGATTAGGCTAGAAAGTATGGAATCATAAGCTGAAATCAGCAGGGACAAGTGACTAACAGGTGGACAGTGTTGAGCTTGCCAGGTCACCACTCTCATGGTCAATATTTTCTTTATGTTATTTTTGGCTTGGTTCCACATCAGAGAGTTTAAATTCCGAAGTTGTAAAGATACTGCTTTTAAGAAAAATCAGCTGATGTCTGGATCTCGATTAAATCGTTTATTCATCTTTTTATAGTACTCTTTGTTCTCAAGATAAGCTACTTTATAAGGCAAAATTTCCTCCTCAGCACCATTTCATATAAACATTTAATGGTAAAATTCCAGGTTACATCTGGCATCTAATGATGAATGCAGACAGATGTTCATGTGCAGCCATGCCCTCTCCCACTCTGCGGGGGGTGCTGCTTTCCACTTCCTCTCTGTGTCTCTCAGCACCAGGGCGGAGTTTTTCTTCTGGGGTAGACGCCGAGCTTTCTGACTCTGAGCCCAAAGCGCTTCAAATGATGCTGATTGAAATCAGATGCTGTAAAATAGTCATCGCTTAGTTTCATTTATTAGTTCAGAGAGGCATGCTATGTGAGCTTTTTGCTGTTTATTTATATTTTTACTTTAACTTTTATTAAAGTGATACAAGCATGAATTTTATAGAGCCAAACAATTGTACAATGTTCATTAATACAAATAGTAGTTGCCCCCTGCCTGTTCTCCAGAAATGCCACTTTCAATTATCTTAGCTAATGCTATTGGCATTAACCTCTACATCTCTAAATAAAATGCTTATATTGCTTTCCTTGATTTTTCATCTTTAGGCATTTATCTATTGACTTATCCCTTTGCAAATGAAGAATCTGACTGTCCTTCCTTCCCTTATTCTCAGGAAAAACACATATACTCTTCTCATCTGCTTATCTTTCTAATCTGATTATATCATAATTTTTGTTAGCTCTTTGTTGAGCATTTATGGTGTAACCTAAGCCATGCATCAAACTGTAATGACTTTTCCTATCCTAGCCACTCTTTGCTTCTCTGGATTAAAATTTTATTATTACTATTATTGATGCTTATCACTAATTCAAACACAAACTCACTTAATTATACAAGCATCCTCTTAAGACAGTCAGAGCATCACATATCTTATCAACCCAATCTTCACAAAATCTCTCCCAGATTCTCCAACATACTTCAGTCTAGACCAGCAGTCCCCAACCTTTTTGGCACCAGGGATCAGTTTCATGGAAGACAATTTTTCCACAGACAATGGGGGATGGTTTTAGAATGAAACCATTCCACCCCAGATCATCAGGCATTAGATTCTCATAGGAGCGTGCAACCTAGATCCCTCGCGTGTGCAGTTCACAGTAGGGTTCACACCCCTGTGAGAATCTACTGCCACCACTGATCCGACAGGAGGCTGAGCTCGGGCGGTAATGCTCACTCACTTGCCATCTACCTCCTGCTGTGTGGCCCGGTTCCTAACAGGCCACAGACCAGTACCAGTCCATGGCCCCGGGGGTTGGGGACTGCTAGTCTAGACTGTTCTCAACAACTGGGGCAGAACTGTCATCCTGGGACTTCTCCATCTTCCTGGGATCCCTTCACTTCTCTCGTGTTGGATCTCCTGTTTCCTGTACGTCTTCTTTCCTGATTTACTCCTTTGTCTTGGTGAAGCATATCTTTTAGCAGCTTCCTACTATAAAGGAATAAAGGTGCATGGGAAATACAATATCTGGAACATTGCCTTTCTAAGATGTCTTTATTCAATCCTCATACTCAAATTGACTTTTTTTTTTTCTTTTGAGATGCAGTCTCACTCTGTCACCCAGGCGGGAATGCAGTGGCACAATCTCTGCTCACTACAACCTCTGCCCCCCAGGTTCAAGTGATTCTTGTGCCTCAAGCTCCCAAGTAGCTGGGACTACAGGTGCCCACCACCACGCCCGGCTAAGTTTTTTGTATTTTTAATAGAGATGGAGTTTCACCATGTTGGTCAGGCTGGTCTCGAACTCCTGATCTCAGGTGATCTGCCCACTTCGGCCCCCCAAAGTGCTAGGATTACAGGTGTGAGCTACTGCGCCCAGCCCTCAATTGCTATTTTGACTACGTACAGAATTCTAAGATAGTAGTTATCTTTCTTCAAATGTTTGAAGGCCTTGCTGTAGGGTTTCCTAGCCTCTGCCATTACTGTTGAGAAGCCTGATGACATTCTGATTTGATCCTTTGTATCCTTTAATCTTCTCAGATCTTTTCTTTATCCCAGCAGTTCTAAAGTTTCACAGTGACATGCCTTGATTTGTGTCTGTTTTTATCTACCATGCATCAGTCTGAAAGCTTCCATCATTCTTGTCTGGAAAATTGTTCAAATTACTTACCAAAATATTAACAAATGATTTCTTCCTTTCCATTTCTTTTCTGTTCTCTTTTTCTGAGTCTCCTATTATTTAGATATTGGACCTCCTGAACTAGTCTTCTAATTTTTAAATTTGTTCTTTTTTGGTTTTTTGCTCTGCTTTTTGGGAGAGTTCTTCAATTTTATCTTTCAATTTGTTAAGCTTCAAACATTTTCTAGAATGGTTCTAAATGTTTAAAGCTCCTCTTTCTTCTAAAGTTCCATTTTTATGTCATTCTATTGCTGTTCCAAGGGTGAAATATCTCTTCATATGTCTCTTAGGCTAGTACTGGTAGGTTTTTAACAGAGCTGCTCTGTTTTGCCTACATTGTTTTTTACGTTGGTTTGTCTTGGTCTGGATCTTTCACTTAGAATTTTCCTCACGTGGCTCAAATCCACAATCACGTGTTCATAAGAGCAAGAGGAAGCTGAATATGTGGGTTGTTAACAGTGAACTTCACCCTGGGGTGAGCTGGCCGAACTGTTAACTCATAACCAGTATCTTTAAGATCTTCTTGGGCTGGTCAGATCCCCACAGGACTTTTTTAGTCTCCTGCCTGGAGGGTAATTGCCTGGTGGGGTTGACAGCATTCTGAGAGCTGAGGAAGATGGAGAGGACTGCAGGTCTCAGAATCCAATGAGAATCTACTTACCGAGTCTCCCTATTTCTGGGATAGCAGCCACCTCCACCTATGCCTACTCTCCCCTAGTCAGGAGACCTGTTTTTCTCTACAGAGAATAAATGTCTAATAGTCTGTGAGTTGGAGGAGGGGCAACTGTCTGACTGCACAAATTGGATGAGGTGATGTGGAGGTGAAACTGCCTCTTGTTTTTGAGACAGGGTCTCTCTCTGTCTCCCAGGCTGGAGTAGGGGCTCAATCACAGCTCACTGCAGCCATGACCTCCAGGGCTCAAGCCATCCTCCTGCTTCAGCTTCCCGAGGAGCTGTGACTACAGGCATGTGCCTCTATAGCCAGCTAATTTAAAAACAAATGTTTTTGTAGAGATGGTGGTCTTGCTATGTTGCCTAGGCTGGTCTCAAACTCCTAACCTCAAGTGATCCTCCTGCCTCAGCCTCCCAAAGCATTGGAATTACAGACACGAGCCATGGTGCCTGGTCCAAATTGCTTCCTAAAAATGTTCAACAATTCATTTAGGCCTGGGCCCTCAGTGCTACCGATTCACAGCTGTTTAGAGACTCTGGTACAAATTAGCTTTCCTCACTGCTGATTTCAGATTCAGCTTCTTTGTGTCTGCTAAGTCAGTTAGCAGTCATGTATATGCTTCCTGGATTCCAAAATTTATTGTCGTTTTCTCCTCTCCCATTCCCCCATGCCATTAGAAATCTCCTTTACCGTAGTTCCCTGAGATATCAAGAGAGAGGTATGTTCAACCTGGTATCCTTATCTGGAAGTCACCATGTACTTTTGATAATGCATGTGACCTGGCATCTATATGAAGCCCTCCTGGCCTTCGCAGAAGCTGTTACCAGTCGAGGTCAGAGCTGTTTCTCGAATGCACCTAAGACTATCAGGACACCAGCAGGTAGGGTCTGAGAGCTCGCCATGTGGGACATGGGACCCTGCTTCTCTAGGTACCTGCTTGCCTTCCCTTGCTTGAGGGTGTGAACGTGTCTCTGTGTGCTTGCCTGTGCATGTGTGTTTATGCGAGCAATGCTTGCTTAAAGGAAGTAAGAGAAAGTTGTGCATGAGGTGATAAAACAGCTGAGAAAATCTTCAACACTATTTCTGACCCCTGAGATTACAAAGAAGAAATGAAGACCAGAGCAAGGTCATGACGTGCTGGAGGTGTATTCCCAGGAGGGACCCAAAGACAATTTATTTTGCTCTAAAAGTATCCATAACCCAAAACCACACAGCAAAATTAATGACAGAATTGGATGAGAGCCTCACATCTGTGTCCTTCCCATCACACCCGCTCCCACTGCCTCCACTGTACGGAGAAGATAACCGAGATGCAGAGAGGTTGCAGGCTTTGCCTACAGCTGTGCAACTAATGTGAGCTGCTTAAGAAAAAAAACTAACACAGAAATAACAAAATAATACAGAATCCTGATGTAGGAAAGAAATGTGTTTACTTTGGAATGTAAGCTGAATCCTATTAAAAACTTTAAAAACTTAAAAAAAAAACTTTCTGACCTTGAACCAATGAAACTTTTTTTGCACCTGAGGAGCAAATCCAAGATAATAATAAAAATAAAGCATGAAGCATCTTGGTATGTAGTTTATGACTCTTATCATATGTGCTACAGAGTTCCCAGATGTGGAGGTTCTTCCTTATAATCCTCCCCAATGTTAAGTCATCCCTCTCCTCCACTCACTGGTGGCTCCTTCTAAACACATCTGCTTTTCCAGATGTGGGCTGGGCACACAGAGTGCAAAGCACTGAAGATATCTCCTCTTAAACTTAGACCAGAGCCCTTACCTGCCCCCTTCTTAGTTCCCTTTGCCCCGGGGTCTGTTACATTCAGCAGCCAAGGATTTCTCAGACATAAAGAGCATCAGGTCTTACAGGATAGCTGGAATGAGCTGTGGCCTCCTCCAGCACCCACCCAAACTGGACTGCTCAGCAGAGAGTGTTAGTCTATTTGCATTGCTATAAAGGAGAACCAAGGCTAAGAGGTTTATTTGGCTTATGGTTCTGCAGGCTGTACAAGAAGCAGGCCCCAGCATCTGCTTCTGGTGAGGGCCTCAGGAAGCTTCCAGACATGATGGAAGGAGCAGGGGAGCTGACATGTCATATGGCGAGAGAGGGAGCAAGGGCGGGGAAGGGCCGCCATACTCTTTTGAACAACCAGATCTTGCCTGAATTAATAAGAGCGAGAACTCATGAACATGGAGAGGGCACCCGGCCATTCATGAGGGACCCACTCCCATCACCCAACACCTCTCACTAGGCCCTACCTTCAACATTGGGGGGCCACATTTCAACATGAGATTTTGGGGGACAAATATCCAAACCACATCACAGAGGCATTCTCACCCAGTGCAGGAACCGTTTGCAGTGAAAGAGTCCAGGAAGGAGGCGACTGCTCCATCAGCATCATGATGCCAGGAGTTTTATTTTGCAAGAAGCAGAGTGAAAGTTATCATAGAAAGAACGTGAATTCTTTGCCTAAGACTAGAATGTTGATATTTGGAAGAAAGTTCTTGCATCTGTGGATAAAGCGTGTTTTCCCTTAGATGGATTCAGAAGGAAACCAGACTCAGCCATTGCTGGCGGAGGGAAGATAAACTGTAGTTCGAGTTACTCCTGCTTCCCCCATGGATGGGACCAGGGCACCTATATGCTTTCAAGGCCGGCAGAGGCCTGTACAGAGGGAAATTCTCATTAACATCTGGCTGAAGCAGGAGTGGCAGAGTTCACAAGAGCAAGAGAGCGAAGCCTTTTGTGTGGACCACTCTGCGGGGTCAGCCCTGTTAGTTGGCAGAAAATGACTCAGGAACACAGCCTGCCCCCAGTAGCTGCAGTCCAGGAGATGCTCGAAGGGCACACACAGGAAGGTTCCAGGAGCTCTTGCTCTTCCAGGGAAAAGGAATGTGAATGAACACTCTTTCTAGAGCAGCCCAGCACAGAGAAAAGAACACCAGCACTGGAGAGAGCTTTCACGTTAGAACACGAGGCCAGGCTTTGGATATGTTGCATACATACTGAAAGGGGGAGCCTCCCACAGAAATGACACACACAGTAGGAGTCAAGTTTCCTTGACACAGAGCCCGAGAACTTTCAGTATTCCCCAAGTTGCAAACACCAACATGAACAATTTTCCCTGTGAAACGTAAAGGGGGAGTCCAGACCGACCATGTTGAGATGTGGGAGCTGGGCGGCGGTTTAACCTGGCTGGGATGACGGGACTCACTCCCCTACATTGATCCCATAATGCCCCCAATTCAAGTTTGTCAGTTGAGTCACTGCATTCATAAAATGAATTCATTCATAAAATGAACGTTGTTCTTTAGCAGTGAGAAACACAAACCTTAAATACTCAACTGCCAGGGGTCTGCTATAACAAAGGTTTGTACTTACAACAATAACCAACCTCCCTCTTAACCAAAGATGGGGGTGACCTGCCAACGCTCTGCGTGCTAACACGATGCCCAGCACAGAATGGCACCGACAGACAGCACCATGCAGAGCCAAGACAAGTGCTGGGGCAAACCTGAGACAGCTTATCTTTTCATTCTCCTAACGGAGCAGACATTTTTAATTTTGATTAAGTCCAATTTATCAACTTGTTTTTTATGGATTGTATTTTTGGTATAAAATCTAGGAAATCCTTACTTAAACCAAGCTCACAAAAGTTGTATCCTATATTTTCATCTAGAAGGTTTGTTTTGTTGTTTTGTTGTGTTTTTAACAGAATCTCGTTCTGTCGCCCAGGCTGGAGTGCAGTGGTGTGATTTTGGCTCATTGCAACCTCTGCTTCCCAGGTTCAAGTGAGTCTCCTGCCTCAGCCTCCTGAGTAGCTGGGATTACAGGCGCCTGCCACCATGCCCTAAAATAATTTACTAAATAATTTTTAAATATTTACTAAATCAATTATCAATTATTAAATTAATTAAATTAAAATTAATAAATTTTTAATAATTACTAAAATAATTTTTGTATTCTTAGTAGAGCAAGAGGAAACTGAATATGTGGGTTGTTAACAGTGAACTTCACCCTGGGGAGAGCTGGCTGAACTGTTTCACCGGGAAACTCATAATCAGTATCTTTAAGATCTCCTTGGGCTGGTCAGATCCCCACAGGACTTTTTTTAGTCTCCTGCCTGGAGGATAATTGCCTGGCGGGGTTGACAGCATTCTGAGAGCTGAGGAAGATGGAGAGGAGTGCAGGTCTCAGAATCCAATGAGAATCTACTTACCTAGTCTCCCTATTTCTGGGATAGCAGCCACCTCCACCTATGCCTACTGTCCCCTAGTCAGGAGACCTGTTTTTCTCCACAGAGAATAAATGTCTAATAGTCTGTGAGTTGGAGGAGGGGCAACTCTAATTTCTCTCAGCAATGATTCTTAGTTTTCAGCATACAGGTCTTTCACAACTTTTGTCAGATTTATTCCTAAATATTTCATATTTTTAATGCTATTGCAAATGGTACTTTTATTTAAATTTCCAATTGTTTAATGCTAATATATAGAAATACAACTAATTTTGGTATATTGATCATATGTCCTGCAAAGCTCATTTGTTAGTTCTACTAGTTTCTGTGTAGATTCCATCAGATTTTCTACATGGATGATCATGTCTGTGAATAAAGACACCTTATCTTTTCGATCTGCATGCCTTTTATTTTATTTTTTCTTGCCTATTGAACAAAAACCCTGTAGTACAATGAGTAGAAGTGGTAAGAGCAGATATACTTGACTTGTTCATGAGTTTAGAAGAAAAGCATTCAGTCGTCTATGATTATTAAGTATGACATTAGCTATAAGATTTTCATAGATGTCCTTTATCAGGTTGAGAAAGTTTCCACCTACTTTTAGTGTGCTGAGAGTTTTTATCAGGAAAAGATGATGGATTTTTTCAAATCCTTTCCTCACATCTATTGAGATGATCATATGGTTTTTCTTTTTCTACTAACTTAATGAATGATATTCATTATTTTTCAAATATTAAACCAAACTTGAACTCCTAGAATAAACCCTACTTGGTCATAATATATTATCTTATATGTACACACATATGCATACATAATGTATTATCATATATACACCCACATCTGTAGTTGAATTTGACTGATCTGTAGTTTTCTTTTTCTTATATTGTCTTTGATTTCGGTATCAGGGCAATGCCAGCCTCGATTTTGTGAAAAAGTTTATCTAGAATTGGTATTATTTCTTCCTTAAATGTTTCATAGAATTCTTCAATGAAGGTATCTGTGCTTGGCGTTTTCTTTGTGGGAAGCTTTTAAACTACAAGTTCAATTTCTTTCATAAATATTGGGCTATCCATTTCTTTTTGTAGAAGATTAATAATTTGTGTCTTTCAAGGAATTTATCCATTTCAACTAAGTTGTTGAATTTAGTAGCATAAAGTTA
>NW_012118487.1:2607696-2626890 GCF_000951035.1 Colobus angolensis palliatus | reverse complement strand
GCCCAGCCTTCTCTTAAATCTTTTTACAGCAGGGTTTCTCAACAGGGAATGACTAACATTTTGGACTGGATAATTCTTTACCGAGGCAGCATGTCCTACACATTGTAAGGTGTTTAATGACATTTCTGGTCTCCACCCACTGGATGGATGTCATAGTGATGCCCTCTCCTCAGCTTCCCAGTTTCTGGACATTGCCAAATACCCTCTGTGGGGGGGATAGCCCCCAGTTGAGAGCCATTGTTTTAATCTCTGCAGAATCTATAGTGATGGCATATCTCTCAATCCTGATATTGGTCATTTGTATCTTCTCTCTTTTTCTTCTTGATCAATCTATCTAGAGGTTTATAAATTGTATTGATCTCAAAGAACCAATTTTGGTTCCATTGATTTTTCTCTTTTTTCACTTCATTGATTTCTGCTCTGATCTTTAATGGTACTAGCTTTAATGGACTTTCTTCCACTTATGTGGTGTTTAATTTGCTCTCCTATTTCTAATTTCCTGATTAGAGCTGAGGTCATTGATTGAAAACAGTTCTTCCTTACTAATATGAGTGTTTATTGCTCTAAGTTTCTCTCTAGATACTGCTTTAATGGCACATTCCACAAATTTTGATATGTTATGTTTTCATTTTCTTTCATTTCAAACTACTTTCTGATTTATCTTTTGATTTTTTCTTTGATCCAAGAGTTATTTAGTTGTGTACTATTTAGCTTCCAAATATTTGAGGATTTTTAAAGACTTTTTTTGGTAATTGATTTATTATTTAATACTATGGGACCAGAGAACATACTTTGTCTGATTTTGATCCTTTTAAGTTTATTGAGGTGTGAAATATGTTTTACAGCCCAGAATATGGTTTGTTTCGGTAAATATTGTGTGTGCTCTCAAGAAAGTGTATTCTGCTGTTGTTGGGTGGAAGGTTTTGTAAATGTCACTTAAGTCAAGTTGGTTGATAATTGATATGGTTTGGCTCTGTGCCCCCACCCAAATCTCATCTCAAATTGTAATCCCCACATGTCAAGGGAGAGACCTGGTGGGAGGTGACTGGATCATGGGAGTGGTTTCCCTCTTACTGTTCCTCTCTCTCTCTCTCTCTCTCCTGTTGCCTTGTGAGGCCGTGCCTTGCCTCCCCTTTGCCTTTTGTTATGATTGTAAGTTGTCTGAGGCCCCCCCAGCCATGTGGAACTGTGAGT
Organism: Colobus angolensis palliatus; assembly: GCF_000951035.1. Lineage (NCBI taxonomy): Eukaryota > Metazoa > Chordata > Mammalia > Primates > Cercopithecidae > Colobus > Colobus angolensis. The sequence goes on along the minus strand of NW_012118487.1, from coordinate 2,625,696 downwards.
CAGTTAAACCTCTTTTGTTTGTAAATTACCTAGTATCAGGTAGTGTCTTTATAGCAGTGTGAAAAGGACTAAAACAGCAGCACAGTGCTGCCTGAATTTTGTGTAGCTTTACCGATTGTCTCCTTGTCTCCTTACTCCTATCAATTGAAGTAAGAAGAATATTGAAAACTCCATCTATAATTATAAATTTTAGTAGAGATAAGTCATTTTTTTCTGAGATAACAGACAATCAAATATTCTCCTATGGATACAGAATACAGAAGGAAGAGATTATTTTGATAAAGAAAAGTAACATTTTTGAAATGGGAAGAAGCTTCCAATTTTCTTCTATTACACACATACAGGTATTCCAAAACAGTTAATTTAAGGATAAAAGAAAGGGAGATATAACAGCAGTGAGAAACAAATGGACATAATGAGTGTCTGGGTGTGACGCTCTGTAGTATTCAAGTCAAAATGAAAAATCTGAATTTAGTCATAATGAAACTCAGACAAACCTAAATTGAAGACCATTCTATGAAATAACTATCCTGTATCCTTCAGTTATATTAATGTCATGTACCTTATATTACCAGGATATATTTAGATCAAGGAAGTGTTTCAAATTAAAGGAAACTATAAAGAGAAAACAGCTGAATGTAATAGACCCTGCAATGGATCTTGTTCCAGAAGAAAAAAATCATAAGAAATTACACTATTTGGATAGTTTATGAAGGAGACAATGGGCTCTAGATTAGATAAATGTATTGTGTCAATGTCAATGTTAAATGTCCTGAATGTGATAATGGTACTGTGGTTACATTTGAAAATGTCCTTTTTCCTTAGAAAATACACAGAAGAATTAAGGGATGATGTATGTAGTGCCTACTACTCTCACATGGTTCAGAAAAAAATAGCTGTAAAGAGAGAGAAAATGGTAAGACAGATGTAGCACAATGTTAAATGTAGTGAATAAAGGGCATACAGAAGTTCTTTGCACAACTTTTTGATGAGTTTAAAGTTATTTCAAAATGAAAAGTAAAAAAGAGAGAAAGTAAGAAAAGAAGGAAAAGAAAGGGGGAAGGAAGGAAAGGAGAAAGGAAAGAAAGCAAACAGCAGGCTGTTTGAGTCGCTGCTTGAGCGAAGCCCTTGCTTCTGTTCAATTCCATTCCACTGGCATCAATTTTTAACTTCAGGCACAGGCTGCACTAGGATTTCCCCCAATACTGCTCAGAGCATACACAGCAGAGAGATGTGCCCCAGATGTATTTGAACATGGCTGGCTGTCAACAGCTCTGCAATGAATGGCATCTGCCTGGAAGCACCCCTCAGGCCATGTGTAGGTAATCTGTAAGTTAAAGCTTGTTTTGCTCCTGTGGGAGTTGCTGGCCTTGAGGATTTCCTTCCTCTCCTCCTACCCATCTATTCTTGCTCTAGCAGAAATGATGATGGGATGATGGATAGAAGGAGGAGAGCAGATTCTGCTGGCACTCTGTAGAGTGTCCCGCCTTGCACCTGGCCACGGTTTTGGCACTGAGTAGGTTGACTCCATCTCCACATCGTCCCTATCCTTCCAACTGCCCCATTCCACCCTCTGCCAAGCTTCTGTTCTTCCTCCGTGGCTTTCCACAGTCCCCACAGGGTCAGACTCAGAGTTAATTACTCTGTCAAAATGATGCAGAATTGTGCATAAATTTAGGCTTTCCCCAAACATTAGCTTTCCCACTGTGTGTCTTATCCCTAACTCATTCTGAACCCATGCACTTGGCTAAAGGTCTTCTGAAAAGGGCCCCACGCACATGTTTATATTTGAATGACAGCATTTTAATGTGTTACCCTCCCAGGGTTATTTGTGGTTAATAAAGACCACTAAATGGGTGCCCTTTCCATCTTCTGTGATGTAAGAGCAGGCGCAGAAGGATCGTTCCTATTTTCTGGAGGCAGTTTTCACATATTTGGTGAGATTTTGGATTAAATCATGATTCCCAAATAATATTATGCTACATAGCAGCAACTGTCTGTTTTCTCTGTTCAAAGTCCAGGAGTGAGGAAATGCATCATAGAATGACGAAGAAAGAGAATTGAGGGGAAATCTCTCCGCGGAGGCAAGGGTAGACACGAGAGGGAGTGTGAGGCTGTAGAGCAGATTAAGACCACCTCAAGGTGCTGTGACTCTTGCTCCTTCATCCTTGACTCAAGGAAGCAAAATCCTGCTGGCAAAGCAGGCATTCCTGGCAGGCTTGTGGGGTGGGGGTTGTTTTGCCTGAGGACCCTTCCAGGGGCCCCCAGAGAAGACCAGATGGGCAGCCGCCTGGTCCACCCATGGGCAAGGCCATTCCTGGGAAGAGCGTTGGATTGGGCAGGTTATAGGTCACGATCCTCTGCAAGGGGTGAAGGCTGATTGCTGAGATCTTCAGGACTGTGGAACTGGGAGACTGTGGTGCTGTGAGTGACAGGGTTTCCAAGCATGGGGCAGCTACCAAGCTCCATAGAGCCCCTGGGTGGCACAATGGTTGGGACCTTGTCCCTGTGCTGAGGTAGGGAGGCAGATTGTTAACTTCTCTGAACATTAGCTCTGTCACTGTTGAGAGTATGAGACTCTATCGTCACCACTGTAAAGTGCTTAGTAAAAGCAGCACAGAGTAAGTGCACGTAAGATATTGGCTGCTAATATATTTTATAAGTTCGGTATCTCTTGGAACCAAAATTTCAGCTCAAGTGGTTTGCTTGATCTTTGTTCACCTGTCATTTGTGTAGCTCAAAAGTGAACTTGTGATTGGGTTCATGTACCCCCTTTCCACGTGAAATATGGAACAGCTCAAGTCATCTGGAGGCAGCCAGGCTCTCTGGGTCCACCTCATCACATGGGTGCCTTTGGCTCAGTCACCAACCCCTGGTCCAAGCAGCTATGGTTGGAGGGCCAGCTTTGTCTCCTGCCACACATGTGACATTGGCCATGACAGCTTATGGAGCAGATCTGGGCCCCTTCCCTCGGAAACCTGGTAGAGAAAGAAGCTACGGATATGGCAGCATCACAAGATGGTTGGGGGAACTGAAAATATTCACAAGGTTAAAAGACACTATCCTTGTCCCTGAGAGGCTTACAGACTAGCTGGGAAAACGCAATGAACAAGCCACTCAGAAAATACTTTTCCTTCTGTCCTTCCTTCAAAAAACATTTATTCAGTGCCTGCCGAGTGCCACTTTCTGTGCTGTATTCTAGGATACAAATACAATCAAGACATTAACCCTCCCCTTGAAGAACTTACATTCTTGCAGAGGAGACAGACTAGAAAACAAAACAATGGCAGTATAAAATGCTAGTTGAAGGCCGGGCGCAGTGGCTCATGCCTGTAATCCCAGCACTTTGGGAAGCCAAGATGAGTGAATTGCTTGAACCCAGGAGCTTGAGACCAGCCTGGGCAACTTGGCAAAATGTCGTCTCTAGAAAAAATACAAAAATTAGCCAGGCGTGGTGGCACACGACTGTAGTCCCAGCTGCTCAGGAGGCTGAGTGAGAGGACTGCTTGAACCTGGAAGGTCAAGGCTACAGTGAGCCCTGATTGCACCACTGTGCTCCAGCCTGGGTGACAGAGTGAGATCCTGTCTCAGAAAATAAACAAATAAAATGCTGGTAACTATTGTGGAGCAGGCTCACAGGACAGAGTGAGCACCCAGCCTGGGGCGAAGATTCCAGGCTGTGAGGCAGAGGAGAAGCTAGATCTCAAAGGAGAAGGAATATTTGGTCAGAAAAGTGACAGAGCAGGAGGAGAGATTCTTCCAAAAAGCCAGAACAGGAACGTCAGGCAGAATAAAATCAACGCCTCAACACAGACAACGCCTCAACACAGACAGGCACACCCTTTCAAGCTCTTTTGGAAAAAGTCATGAACAAGACCCAGAGGGCCGGAGTGGCGACGGAGAGCCTCCCGGAGCAGATGAAGCTGAAGCCAGCCTGAACTGCTGGGGAGAGGCGGGACTGGCACGGTGCACGAGGAGCTGTTCACCACTGTGTGAGGAAGCCAGAGCTGTGGGCGCGCCGGCTAGGATGGCTACCACCAAACGTGCGCGCTAACAACTGTTGGCGGGGATGTGGGAAAATGGGAGTCTCAGGCATTGTTGGTGGGAATGTGAAATGTGCTTCCTCCAGGAGTCAAACATCGAGTCGCCATATGGCTCAGCCACGCCCCTCCGAGACATACACTCAAGGAAACTCAGAGCACATGTCCACACAAGAACCTGTACCCAAATGTGGCAGCGGCATTATTCACAAGAGCCAAAACGTAGACGCAGCCCAAATGTCCATGGTGAGGCAAGATGTGGTCTAGCCAGACAGTGAACTGTTATTCGGACATGAAAAGGCATGAGGTACTGACTCACATGAAACAGGGATGGGCCTTGAAACACGATGCCGAGTGAAAAAGCCCGTCACGAATGCCATGTGTTGAATGAACCATTCCCTTTGTGTGAAATGTCCAGAAGGGGCAAATGCATAGAGACACAAAGCAGATTAGTGAAGGGGATGGGGAGGACAGGGAATGGGGAGTGGCTGTCTCAGTGGATATTGGTTTCCTTTCAGGATGGAGAGAATGTGCTGGAATTGGGTCCTGTGATGGTTGTGCAATGTTGTAAGGATTAAAAACCACTGAACTGTACCTTTCAACGGCCCACATTATGGCGTGTGAATTATATCTAAAAAATAAACAGCCACCAAAGGGTCTTGAATGACACCACTGAACGGGGTACAGTGTGCCCGTGCGGGTTGACGCCTGGTGTGTATGGGGTGGGGGACGCATGGCCATGCATGTTGGTGCCTGGTGTGTACGGGGTGGGGGGACATGTGCCCGTGCGTGTTGGCACCTGGTGTGTATGGGGTGGGGGATGTGCGGCCATGTGTGTTGGTACCTGGTGCATATGGGGTGGGGGGACTTGTGCCCATGTGTGTCGGCGCCCGGTGTGTATCAGGTGGGGGACATGTGACCATGCATGTTGGCGCCTGGTGCGTAAGGGTTGGGGGATGCATGCAGTAGACCCTGGGAGAGGACTGTGGTACAGATGCAGGTTCTGGAGACACGTTGACCCACAGGGACCTCTGCACTGAGACACTCTGATGTTCTGTAAAGTGGATGAAGCAAAATCAAAGAAAAGCATATTGATACAAAACAGCTTCATGTTTCTGCATTTGAACTGTGATGCAACCTGAATCTTCTGTGCCAGTTTCGAGGCAAAAAAAAGCCCAGTGCCCCTCTGCATCCTTTCATCAGTGCGTCTAGTAAGCACAGCCCTTATCTGAGACTGCTTAGGGATGCAGAGCACAGGTTCTGCTGTGTGCGCTGAGACACACACACACCTGTCCTGTGTCACAGGGGACAGGGGAGGAGTGACATGGGCACCGCATCATAAACCACAGGCCCAGGGTTGGACGTGTTTCCTGGTGTTGGCAGGAGAAGTCTGAGCCCACCCCTGTTCAATGTATGGCATGTCCCCTGGAGAAGCCACCAGATGTGGTGCCTTCACAGAGTTCCCTCCATGTGGGCTCCATACTGGTTCCCCACACCCACACAGGGCAGGCGCTCCAAAACTACTGAGTTGAATAAATTTACCAAGTTAGCAAACACTTGTTAGTTTTGAGTTGCCCCAGAATCCTTCCCTTTGGGGAACTGCCCAGTGGAATCTCTAAACATGGCTCACTTCCCGCATGCAGGGCTGGCCCCTTGACCTGGGTTGCCTGGGCCCTGGGGGAGAGGGCATCCTGCCTTCTGAGATCACAGGCGTCAGGGAGCATGTGAGGCTGCATTTCTGCATCCTAAGCACATCCATCCGTGGGAGGCTGGATCAGGCGAGGGCAGAGCTGGAGCGGACCGAGGACGTCCCTTGGCCCTGGAAGGAGCACCTCCTTTGTTTTGCTTAAGCTCCTTAGAGTTGGTTTCTGTTGCTTGCAACTGGGTAAGGTCTTGACTAACATGGGGAGAAACAATGATTATCTTCATTTTACAGATGCAAAAACTGAGGCTTCAAGCCTTGGGCAAGTCACCTACATGACTTCTATATAGAAGGGAGATAATAGTAAGACCTAGGGCTCCCTACAGAATCAGGCTGGCAGGAGAATTCAGTAAAATAATCCTTGAGAGCCTCGTCGTGGGGCCTGATACAAGCTAAGTGCTGAGTGAGAGTTAGCTATTGATATTAATGCCCAGCACTTAAGAAACCCTCGCCAGGTCACACAGCAAGTAAGTGGCGAAGCCAGGATTTGAACCCAGGCTGTCCGGCTTCGCCCAGCTGCTTCTGCTGAGTGAGAGGATACAGTGTGAGAAGAGGAAGAATGGAAAACAGCCTTGGGAGGGCCAGTTGGGATCAGAGCTGGAGGGCCTTGAATGCCGTCGAAACGGATTTAGATTTTATCCTGCGTATAATCAAAAGCCTTCAAAGTAAATCCAGAAGATTATTCTGGCAGGGGCATGAATATCTAGAGTTGAAACCAGGGACACCCAGCCTCTTAGAAAGCCTTCAACAGTCTGGTGACACGGAGATGAAGAACTGAAACAAGGAAGGGGTACCAGAAATCAAGACAGGGACTGTGATTCCAGACAAGTTGCCCCTGAGGTGGGGGAGCTTGGTGATTATGTTTTGGATGTAATCCCCTAAACTGGAGACAATGACTCAACTTCAGTATCACACAGTAGAAATCGCTGTGCCACAAACAGATCTTCAGTGCACAGTTTGAAAACAGTTCAGTAACTTCCAGAAAGACAGTGGCTCCGGGCACCACTCTCAAGGCACCCCACAATACTTCCCTTTTCAAACCTGCAGGGCAGAATGCTGATGCCATTCATTGGAAGGAGGAGCGGGTTTGGGGGTTCGGATAATAAATTCCTGTTCAGACTCGTCCATGACAATGGGAGGAGGAAGCTGAAATATAGGCTGGAGAAGTCAGAGTCGGGGAGTTGGGCGTTGTCAGCATGGAGGGATGGTTGAGATTGGGACTCAAGAGAGAAGGCCCAGGAAAGCTCCCAGGAGGAATGCCTGCAGTGTGAACCCACCCACCAGCAGACCTCAGCCCAGAGAAGACCTAAGACATCCCACACGTGTGAAAAGACAAAACAGATTCACAACCATCAGGACTTCTTTGTCCTGTATTTGTATTCATTCGCTAGAGCGGCCTTAACAAGAAAACACAGGCGAGGTGGCTCACATGACAGAAAGTGACTTCTCAGAGTCCTGGAGGCTCCAAGGCTCAGGTCAGGGTGTCAGTGGGGCTGGCTTCCCCGGAGGCCCCTCCTTGGCTTGCCGGGAATCGCCATCTCCCCTGCATCCTCACAGGGCCTTTCCTCTGTGTGCGCACATTTCTGCTGTCTCTGTGCATCTACGTTTCCTCTTAGAAGAACACCAGTCACACTGGATTAGGGCCCGCCCTAACGGCCTCATCTTAACCATCACCTCTTAAAAGGCCTGTCTCCAAATGCAATCCCAATCTGGGGTATTGGGGTTTAGAGCTTCAACACAGGAATTTCGGGGCACACGATTCGGCCCATAACAATATCCAAGGTTGGTGAGCTCCTCCTCCTCTTCTGCAGGAGAGGCTACATCCTGGGAGTGCAGGCAGGCGCTTAGGGACACCACCACTCCTCTCAAAGCCGGGACTGGTCCCCAGGGTGCTCTGTACCCTGCTCGGGAAGCCAAGAAGACATCTGTGTGCCCAGAAATAGTGCCACCCTCACCCATGCGTTCCTTTCTCCCAGCTCTTGTTGCCAGATACACAGAGGCGGCTTGTGTCAGCAGGCCAGTGAGTACATGGAAGAGTCCTTCTTCTTGTGACCCTCAGACCAGCAGGTGAAGAAGAATTCCTGCCTGCGAAAGGGCCTTGAGTGGGAAAGGCCAACCCCGGGCATGGATTTGGAACATGCCCTCTGACTTCCTCTTTGAAAGTACTCAGAAGTCTTCCCGCAGATGCTGAAATGCACAGGTGGACAGGGCACATGTGAGTGTGGAGAGAGGAGGGCATGGAGAAGGGCAGTCGGGCAGGTTCACTGATCCCAGACCTCCTGAGGAATTCTGGGGAGCTCAGCCTTGGCCCTGGGCACGCATTGAGCCCTCCTGCCCTCTGAGCTTGAAGAACACACACTTCCTGGCAGGAAGAAGAGGGCTTATCCTTTGTATCCTGATTCTTTTTCCAACTTAAGGGAGGGGTTCCCCTGGAATAACTGCTAGACAACTGGAGAAGACTATCCCAGAGTCTAAATCTTTTTAATTATATATATTTTTTCTTGTATGGATGCACCCAACTGAAGACATCCATTCCTTTGCATATACAGAATTTGAACATCATCTACAGCTTACCTACCCAAGCTATTTTTTAGTTGTCTTTATCTTAAAAAAAATATTGCCATCACTGAAAGCAGTGCTGTGTCTGGAGCAAGCAAGGGCTTTGTATTTGCAAGAGCCGGGCAGCAGCCCTACCCCATGGGAGGCTGGGCGGTCACGCCTCAGTGCCAGCCACTGCTCTCAGCTCTGGTCTTTACACTGTAGGTCATGATAGTATCTACTACACTGGGTTGTTTTGAACATCAAATGACCTGACACAAACTATGGACTCGATCCTTCTGAAAATGTTACCATCACACAGATGAGGCAGCCTGATGGAATAGAGCTCCAGATGGAGAGTTTGAAATCTGGGTTTTGATAACAACTTGGCCATAACCTGTCTGGCGACCTTGAGCAAGTCTCTTTCTGAAGTTCACTTTTCTCATCTATAAAATGGGCACCACGTCTCAGCTTTAACGTATACCAAAATCACCGTAGCTACACCCTGGGTCCCACCTCCGGAAATTCTAATTTGGCAGTTGTGAGATGAGGCCCAAGAATCTGCGTTTTAAACAAGCATCTTAGGTGACTGGTATGCAAGTGGGCTGGTGAGCGTGCCAAGTGGAGTACCGGTCTGGACCTTCATTCACTCATTCAAGAAGTGTTGGAGGCCGGGTGCAGTGGCTCACACCTGTAGTCCCAGCACTTTGGGAGGCCGAGGCGGGCAGATCACGAGACCATCCTGGCTAACACGGTGAAACCCCGTCTCTACTAAAAATACAAAAATTAGCCCGGCACGGTGGCGGGCGCCTGTAGTCCCAGCTACTTGGGAGGCTGAGGCAGGAGAATGGCGTGAACCCAGGAGGCAGAGCTTGCAGTGAGCCCAGATCACACCACTGCACTCCAACCTGGGCCACAGAGCGAGACTCCATCTCAAAAAAAAAAAGAAGTGTCTGAGCGCTGTGTCAGTCTGGTTGTTACCATAAAACAGCAGTCCCTGGCCAGGCACGGGGACTCACGCCTGTCACCCCAGCACTTTGGGAGGCCGAGGCAGGTGCATCACCTGAGGTCAGGAGGTCAAGACCAGCCCAACCAACATGACAAAACCCTGTCTCTATTAAATACAAAAAATCAGCCGGGCATGGTGGTGCGTGCCTGTAATCCCAGCTGCTCAGGAGCTGAGGCAAGAGAATCGTTTGAACCTGAGAAGTGGAGGTTGCAGTGAGCCGAGGTTGTGCCATTGCACTCCAGCCTGGGCAAGAAGAGCAAAACCTCCATCTCAAAAAAAAAAAAAAAAAAAGCCGTAGTCCCCAACCTCTTCGGCACCAAGGACCGGTTTCACAGAAGCTGAATTTGCCCCAGGCCACGGAAGCGGAAGGTGGTTTCAGAATGATTCATTCATTGTGCATTTTATTTCCATTATTATTACATTGTAATATATAATTAAATAAGTATACAACTCATGGTAGTATAGAATCAGTGGGAACCCTGAGCTTGCTTTCCTGCAACTAGACGGTCCCATCTGGGGGTGATGGAGACAGTGACAGATCGTCAGACACCAGATTCTCTTAAGGAGCACACCCTAGATCCCTCGCATGCGCCGTTCACAGAAGGGGTCACCCTTCTTGGAGAATCTAACGCTGCCACTGATCTGACAGAAGGCAGAGCTCAGGCAGTACGTGAGTGACGGGGCTGTGACTACAGAGCTCAGGCAGTACGTGAGTGACGGGGCTGTGACTACAGAGCTCAGGCAGTATGTGAGTGACGGGGCTGTGACTACAGAGGAGGCTTCACTCACTCGCTTGCCTGCTGCTCACCTCCCGCTCTGCGGCCTGGTTCCTAACCTCCTGGTTCCGGGAGTTGGAGACCCCGGCTACAAGGAACACCTGCGGCTAGGCAAGTTGTAAAGATAAAAGTTTGAATTGGCTCACGATCCTGCAGGCCATGCACCTGGCGCCGACATCTGTGCCACCTGAGGGCCTCAGGAAGCTTACAAGCAATTGAGGGAGAAGGGGAAGGGGGAGCAGGTGCATCCCATGGTGAAAGCAGAGTGAGAGAGAAGCTGCAGCTGCCACACTCTTTAAACAACCAGATCTCACAAGAATTCACTCGCTCTTGCCAGGACAGCACCGAGCCATTCCAGAGAGATCTGCCCCCCATGAGCCGAACACCTCCCACTAGGGCCCATCTTCAACACTGGGGATCACGTCAACATGAGACTCGGAGGGATACACACCCCAATGGAACAAGCAGCTACTACGTGTGCGAGGATCTGGAGAAGCAAGAAGGGCCTTGCTCCCCTGGAGCTGACACTGCAGTGGGAGAGACAGCCGTAAACATGCAGACAGACAGATACGTAGCACAGTGGTAGTGATAGCTACGTGTGCGGAGTGAAATGGAGCACAGGACGGAGAGGGACTGGAACAAGCAGCGGAGCTTTCAGAGAGAATCCATCTGGCCCATCACTCACGTCCTACAGCATCCAACACATCACTGAGCAAGTGTATTAGGCCCCTGTGCTGCCCAACTTGCTTCCAGAGGCCTTGAAGGACATGAAAGAAGACGCATGGGGTGCAGCTGGAGGCCAACCCTCAGAAAGCTCGCCCGTTAGTTGGCAAACCATGAGCACACAGTTCCAGAAAGTGTATAATTACATGCCCCGCGGTGTTGGTTGAGGCTGATTCCAGGCGTGGCGGAAGGTTGCCAGAGGTGGCGACCATCTCGGCTGGAGGTGGGAAGGGAAGCTTCTGAGAAGAGGTGTCTCCTAGACATTGCTCTCAAGCTGCGTTAATGTGAGGCGGAAACGGGCCCGGGTGCAGAGCAGCAGGCTTTCCCAAGACTTCATGGCTGTTCATGAGGGTGGCAGAGACGTTTGGACCTAGAGAGGTTGGATACCCACAGCTAGCCATAGAAGCAGCGGAACGTTGGGGGAAACAGAGACAAGGGCTCTCCCCTCGCCTGTGCTGCATACTAATTTTAGAGCCTCAGGCACATCATTTAATCTCTCTGTGCTTTAATGTCTTCACCCCTAAAGAAGGGATAATAATTTATGTCAGCCTCTCCCCAGGGATGGTTTAAGAGGAGAAAGGAGAGAATAGCTGGGAGCATGACTGGGATAATAAAGAGTAACAGGAATACGCCTATTATTAGGTATTTATGTTATGATTTTGCAGCTCCCAATTGGCAAGCTCCCTGAATAACTGCACCACGAAGAATCTTGAAGCTGTGAACTCTCCGTGGGCACTTTACCTTCAAACCCATCAGATTCCATAGATCCTAAAACCCCGTTTTCCAGGTTTTCTTTTCCTCTATATGATTTTCATATTCTTTAACTGCTTAAGCCCTGGTAGCTCCTTCCCAGCGGCTCCTGAACACTGCCTGGGGTTGTTGGGGCACAATGTTGAATAGGGCCCCGAGATACCTGCCCTGGTGTGAGCTACACAGACACGGGAACGGCCGCACACTCTAAAGTCTTTCCGGTATTTTGAGCACGAAAGCAAATTGTCACTGCATGTTGTAACTAACCCGGGGCTCTGTGTCTCCAGCCAGGGTGCTGGGGCGGGGGTGAGCAGAGGCCGGTTGCAGGGAGGGTCTTCCTTGAGCGTCACTTTAGTTCATGGAAAATAATTTGAAAGATCACGATATTAAGTCAGATGTGTTTAACTCAGTGTCTCTGGCCTCTTTAGGCAGACGTCTGTGTCTAAAAAGTAAATTATCCTTCTCTTTTCCGATGGAAATGATGATGTTGTGAGCTCACACCAGGCTGCTTGCTGGAACTTCTGTGAACGCTACAGCACGCTGCCCACAGGACTCCGGGACATCTCACTTGGCTTCACTTTTTTACCTGTGTTGCCTCTGGCCTCTGTACCTGCATGACAGTCTGCCCGGGGGGTCCAGCTAATGCCCACCACTACCTCCAACCTGCAGCCTGGTGGCCAGGACACCCTCCTCTCCCATCCCCGCAGCTCAGCTGAGATGATGAGCTCTTGTAAGCACGTGGTGCTGAGCCTTGGGGCTAGCTGGAGGACCACGCAGAGTGTAACAGATGCCTGCACTAAAAGGGCTTGGCTGCCCTCACAATTGCTGTACTGCCCGCAGCAGGCTTTCTTCCACGGGCACAGGCGCCACCACCCACACCCCACCAGGGAGAATCTCCAGGTAGCTCCACGCCTTGGAATGAAGGCCAAGTAAGCTGCAGAGAGAAAAGCCTTACTTTCCCCAGTAAAGGGATTCTTTTTTTTTTCCCTTCCCTTTTTTCAGTCCCTTCTTTTCCTACTCTGGGATTAAACTCTTTTCAGGATGACTAACAGTGGAAACATCTATTTGTTCAGAGGGAAACAGCCACTCCGACCCACAGGATCTGGTCTCTGCCGGCCGGTGTCAGTCAATAGAGTAACTGATGATGCATTTCACAAAGCCCAGTCCATTCTGTCTCAGATGCCATTGAGAATCCGTCCAGGCCAGGTGCAGTGGCCCGCACCTGTCATCCCAGCACTTTGGGAGACCAAAGTGGGAGGATCATTGGAGCCCAGTAATTCGAGACCCACCTGGGCAATGTAGGAAGACCCAGTCTCTACAAAAAGAAAAAAGAATCTGTCCAGGAGGACAAGCACTGTCAACTCCACTTCTAGGAGGTACGTGGGGTTGTCAGATTCATAGAGACATAGATTGGTGGCTGTCAGGGCCTGGGAGGAGGGGGAGGGGAAATTAGGGTTCAGCAGGTACAGAGGAAGCTCCATTCAGGAGGATGAAAACGTTTCAGAGATAGGGCGTGGTGATGGCTGTGCAGCAATGTGAATGTGCATCAGGCCACAGGATTGTACATTTAAAAATGAATAAAATGGGGACTTTTATCTTATGCACGTTTTATCACAATTTTAACAAATCAGTCCAGGTTGCACCATGCTGCATCTGGACTGTTCTTGTCACCATCTCCCTCCAGTGTGAGGTGAGATAGAGGCCAGATCTGGGGGCAGAGTCCAGCATTGGCTGCAGGCCTCCTGTGAGCAAGCTTAGACCAAAAGGCACACAAACATTTCCCAAGAGCACAGCGTTTTACTGCTCAGGCCAAATCCACATGTGGGGAGAAGAACAAAATGTTTCTCCTAACTCTGCAGGGTGCCGTTCAGCGGGCACTCTCAAATGCACTCGGGGTATGCAGGGGGCCCCAAGAGAACAATGAGTATGCGTCACATTCACGGTCTCCAAAGACCCCTCCTTGTTCATTTTCTCAAAACAAAAGAAGTCTTTCTAGGGCATTAAGAGCTTCGACTTCCAGTGCAGAAACTGCTGGCGACTTTGAAATGGCAGTCCTCCCGCCACACAGAAAATCTCCAGGCTCTTCAGGCCACGGTTACACATAGACATTGCGGCACTCTCAAAATCTGCACGGATTTGCAAGATGAAACTTGCCTTCAAAGAAATGTTGTCTCCCTTCTGGCTAGACACCCCTGCCCTTTTGGGTTCTTTGCTCTCTCGCCTTCAGCCTTCAGGAGCAGTTGACTGGAAAGTTTGGGGAGTCTGAGCCAGGGTCAACTCTCTCTGGAGTTGGCTGCCTTAGGAAAGGCCCAGGTTGAAGCCTTCCTGGCTGGAGGCCCCGCCCAGAAACCTGAGACGCCCACGCTGTTGAACAGCTTAATATTCTCCACTTTAAGGACTTTGACTACAGTGAGCCTGAAGGGAGTTGAAATACAAGAAAAGAAAAAGAACAGCTTCATGTGCCGCAGTGAAATCCCACCAAGAGAATTCTCTGAGATGGTTCACGAGCCCTGAACAGACCCTCCTGGGCACGCCAGACCCCCTGTTAGATCTCAGCGGTCCCAGCGGAGCTCTGGGGTTCACACAGTCACCAAGAAAAGGGGACTCCAGCAAGTCACTGTGGGTGACCCTAAGGTGGGCGTCCATAGGCACCGAGCCTCTGTTAGGAGAGGATTCTCGAAAGCAAGAAATAGATATTCGAACAACAATCAAATCTGGACCCAAGTCTGAGGATTGTGTTGACTACTGTGAAAGAGACTTTCCACCTCCTCAACTTTCGGAGAAGTTAATTTGAAAGAAAACCCTAAATCCGCTGTTCTTTTTGGCTGCTCAGAATCTCAATTTGTCCATTTCAGGAACCCCCTGCCCTGTGGAGGAAAAGCCTGCCTTGTATAGCTCAGGATGAAAGTGCTGGAGACCACCTGCCTGGACCCCCACAGTGAGCTGTGGCCCAGGCTCTGCCTGCTCCCCAGCCCTAGCCCAGGCTGCGGACTGTAAGTGGCTGATGTGAGGTAGCAGGGGTGAGGCTGGCTCTGCGCTGAGGATGGTGGCCGCTGCAGAGGTTCTGGAAGTTCTGGGGACCGCACTGTAAATAGCTGCTGGTCCCAGCAGCAGCCACAGAGGTTCTGGGTTATAGCTGCTACTAGTGGCCTCATTCTCCAGCGATTCCACCAGGACACCCAATACCCTTTCCAATACAGCCCCTTTCCACTTGAATAAACCAGAGTCTTTTTCTATTGCTTAAATCCAAAATTCCCAAATGTGGTATGCCACTAGCACTGTGTACCACAGAATCTCTCATTTTCTTTTATTTTTAAAAATTTATTATTTCAAGGGCTTTAAGGGTACCAGTGGTTTTTCGTTACATGGATGAATTGAGTAGTGGTGAAGTCTGGGCTTTTAGTGCACCCATCCCTGGAATAGTGTACATTGTACCCTTCCCTGGAATAGTGTACACTGTACCCGTCCCTGGAATAGTGTACACTGTACCCGACAGGTGATTTTTCATCCCTCCCTCCCCTGTTGCAAGTACCCAGTGTCCATCGTACCCACTCTGTATGCCTTTGCGTACCCATAGCTTAACTCCCATTTATAAGTGAGAACGTGGTATTTGATTTTCTGTTCCCAAGTGACTCTATTTTGTTTTAGGTTAAACCCTGACTTGGCAACAAAACCTTGAACATCCTGGGATACTTTTGAAGTCATATTTAATTCTTTGAAAACACAGGCAGTGAAGTCCACAACACCTGGAGCCCCTTCTTTACGGAGGAGAGGGAGGCAGAGGAATGGACACTATAGGCATTAGTAGTGCACAAAATATTTCCCAATGGTCTGAAAGAATCAATGGGCCCAACCAAAGGATACCTGAAGATCAAGGCATGCTGGCAGGAGAAAGAGCCCGTCTCAGAATCCAGCCCAGGGCATGTGGGCTGCAGAGAGAGGGACAGGCCCCCTGCTTCTCCTTCTGTGTCCCTCAGCCATCCTCCTTCATTGTTCCCTGGACAGTATGGTGCCAGTGACATGATCAGAGAGTCGGGGCCCCCTGCTGGGCCCTGCAGAGACTCATGGCAATAAGGCAGAGGGCAGGTGCATTGAACGTGGGTTCAGAAGCCCTGGCCTGAACCAGGGCTATTCCTCCGCTGAGAGCTGGAAACTTTGATGGCACAGCGCATGCGGTCCCTCAGGGCCAGCCTCCTCCTTTGTAAATAAGGACAGGAGGGATTTAAACCACTGATTTAAGTCAGGGGTTCTCAAATTCTAGTGCAAGAACTGGTGCTA
Organism: Colobus angolensis palliatus; assembly: GCF_000951035.1. Taxonomy (NCBI): domain Eukaryota; kingdom Metazoa; phylum Chordata; class Mammalia; order Primates; family Cercopithecidae; genus Colobus; species Colobus angolensis. The sequence continues at coordinate 2,609,880 of NW_012118487.1, read as the reverse complement.
GACTGAAAAAGATTTCATTTTCACAGGTTGATGGAGAAAAGAGAAAACCACAATAACCAAAAAAAGGAATAATTTTGTCCTGAAGCTAATTTATTTCTATTAAAATGCTGAGAAGTTCTGTTTTGTTGTAATTCACTTTGCATGTGAATGCTATCACGGTGGCGAAGTGGGTGACGTGTTCTAATTACTCCATCTGAGTGAATAAAAAGTTAGCAACTCAATACAGTTCTTCCAAATCTTTTTTTTTTGAGAGGAAGTTTCGCTCTGTCACCCAGGCTGGAGTGCAGTGGCACGATCTCAGCTCACTGCAATGTCCGCTTCCTGGGTTCAAGCAATTCTCCTGCCTCAGCCTCCTGAGTAGCTGGGATTACAGGAACCCACCATCACGCCCAGCTAATTTTTGTATTTTTGTAGAGACAGGATTTAACCATGTTGGCCAGGCTGGTCTTGAACTCCTGATCTCGGGTGATCCACCCACCTTGGCCTCCCAAAGTACTGGGATTACAGGCGTGAGCCACCTCACCTGGCCCCAACTCTTCTTTATACAATTTTATCAGCCTGTGAGATCTAAAACTCTGGTAACTACTAGATTAACTAAAGTCTCAATTCCCTTCTACTTGTGTCAATGGATTTAGCTGAGGAGTACCTGGAGTGTAGCGAAATAGTTGAGAGTCAGATTTTAATTTAACATTAAATACCAAGTCTAATACTCAGGCAATGAAAATACGTGTTAGCACTGGTTGAACTGAATGGATCGCTCTCTGCTACGCACCATGAATGGATGACAGTAAAAATGGCGGCCGGGCGCGGTGGCTCGCGCCTGTGATCCCAGCACTTTGGGAGGCCGAGGCGGGTGGATCATAAGGTCAGGAGTTGTAGACCAGCCTGACCAACCTGGTGAACACCCGTCTCTACTAAAAATACAAAAACTAGCCGGGCAAGGTGGCGGCGCCTGTAGTCCCAGCTACTCGGGAGGCTGAGGCAGGAGAATGGCGGGAACCCGGGAGGCGGAGTTTGTAGTGAGCCAAGATGGACCCGCTCACTCCAGCCTGGGCCAGAGAGCGAGACTCCGTAAAAAAAAAAAAAACAAAACAACAACAACAAAAAAAAACCACCAAAAAACGGCATGCTCTTTTTCAGCCACTGTGAACAGTGAACTGTGATGGCAGCTAGCGACCTACATTCTTTCAGAAAACCTTAAGGAGAGGACGTCGTTGTAAGCTTTTACCTGGATAGCACTCGGCGCTCCCACTGTCAGTCACTAACTCTTGGTCCACAGGGCACATGCCGCCTGCTTCCTTATCAGAAATAGTTAGGGGTGACTTCTTGTTGCAGGACCCTAAATGGAGAATGAATCTGTGCTTGGAGAATAGTGGGTTATTTCAAAGTCTGTGTTTGTGAGTTGCTTAAATAGGATTTGTTTCCATTCCCTGTGTGAGGTCCTATGCTATCTGGAGATAGAGAAATGACATGAATCTGAATTGACGTTGAGATTTTAAAGTTAAGTATCTTTACAATATGGAGCTTCAAGAATTCTAAAAATGCCCTGCTGTTGAGTTTTATGTGTTTGCCACGTGTCCTGGGTCGCACCCAAAGGGTAAGAAATCTAAACTCTTTTTTTTGCCTCTAGTCTAAGCTAGGGCTTTGTTTTCGTAGAGCTGTGCCACGTCTCAATCTGTAATGGAATATAATTACGTGCATTGATGTACGTATTTGAGTAACAGCCATCATCTCCTCTGGGTACAAAGTACTAAGAGATCCGAGATCAGGCCTGTGTTTGTTGCCTTTGTATGTCCAGCACACTGCAGGCGTACAGCCAGTGTATGCTGGCCAGGATGGAGTGCTGGGATGGAGTGCCAGGATGAGTGCCAGGGCGCTCATGTCTGCTTCAGGGCACATCCTCAAAACCTACTTGTTTTTTCACAAGAACCAATTTTCTGCTGCTCTCTGCCTTCGAATCTGATGGCTTCAAGTTTATACTAAAGTTGAATCACAGTGTTGATACTACTAGTTCTAAGATGAATGAGTTCTGGCAGTCTAATGTACAGTACGGTGACTAGAGGTAATGATATTGTATTGTGTACCTGAAATTTGCTAAGAGAGTAGATTTTAAATATTCTCACTCTAAAAAGAAACAAAGAAAAGAAGGAAAGAGGAAAAGAAGAAAGGAAGGGAAGGAAGGAA